>NW_024582705.1:75191-165677 GCF_018398535.1 Haplochromis burtoni | reverse complement strand
TGTGTGTGTGTGTGTGTGTGTGTGTGTGTGTGTGTGTGTGTGTGTGTGTGTGTTTCTTTACCTGAAGGCCCAGCTCCAGGGAAACCTTGAGCAGCGTGAGGTCAGGCAGGCTGTCCATGAGAGTGGCAATTTTGAAGGCATCCTGGGCCAGTTTAAAGATGTGGGAGGAGGAGTGGATGTTCTTCTGGATCGACTCTAACACAGTTTCTAGCTTGCGAGCATCACCTGGTAACACATCAAACAAAGCAAATGGAGAAAATACAGAATGTCACCAGGCAGGCCCTCTAATAATACCCGGGTAGTTTTCAATTACATTCTTCTGCCAAGCTCATCCAGTACCACAACATTATAACTTTCTATATTTCTGGTAACGTTCCTGAACAAACATTTCAACATTCCCACTTCACACAGCAGCTGCTCCGGTGTGCAAAGTTCTTTACTGAATAAATGCCTTCAAGCAAGACTTGCAGTATTTGAACATTTATTGCCTGTTTAACACTATGTTTCTGTTTTTCATGTGCTTTGATCACACATTTTCAAAAGATATTTAAAGTAAAATCTTAATTAATGTAAATAGTGAACACAGCAGAAAGTGTAACCTGAATTGTGTACTGTTTGCACGCAGCTCAGTTTGACACAATTATCCTCCTAACAACTATTTAAGGTGACAGACTTTTTGCACCTTCTTTCCATGTGGTGCGTTGAAAAAGCTAAAAACACTTTCCCTTCAGATGTAATCAGAAACTACATTATTTTGAGGGTATTCTAGCTCTTACATGTCCTGGGTACCTGCAGGTTTTTTTCCGAAATAGTTTCTCTCGCTTACCATAGGTAGCAAATTTTACTTTAGTCTTGTATGTGGTCGCACACATCAGAAAACATTAAATACCTCTAAACTAAAGGCGAGATTGCTCTGACAGGAGGCTTTTCAGTTTTTTTTGAGAAGTCTAAGTTGACACCATCAGCCTGAGAAGATGCAGCATCTCCTCAGCTCACTGTGCCTTCAATCCAATTTCCTGTTTATCCTGGTTGAGGCTGTTCTAATTTAATTCATTTTATCATTGAAAATAATTCCCACATACTGTGGGGAAGTACTGAAATTGGTGATAAGCAGCATAAAGGATATTACCATCAGAGCGATATTAGGGCTGTCACGGTATCAGATTTTCACTTCACAGTTTATTGTGGGAAAAAAAAGGTTGCCATCGTTTCCATGGTATCAGTTTTTAGATTTTAAACGTTTCATCTTTTTCTTCCCATTCCTTCTGTCTTCTACACAATCATCTTCTTTAGTCTTTATTGTTTCCTGCCTTTGTGTTTAGATGTTTGGTTTGGTTTTGGTTACTTCCTGTTTTACTTTGAAGGCTGGTTGGTCTTTTGTTGCTGTTTTACTTTTGCTTGTGTTCTTTTTCCCCCTGTTCTGATTATTGGCCCTGCCCTCAGTGCTTTTCTATGTTTCAGTGTTTTCACCTATCTGATTACCATACCCTCCCTTTGCGCGCACACTTTCTCAAAATCAGACATTTCTTCTCCCTCATTCCATATGCGTCAAGTGGCCCCTTTTGTTTTACTTATTGGTTTTGGGTCACTTTGGGATTTTTTTGACAGTCAATAAAGTCTTTCCTTTTGCTGTTTAACCTGTATTTGTGTGTTGCATGATGAATAAACATCACCCCAAAGCCTACAGGTGGATGCTGGGGTGGTATAGGGGTGTGTTTGATGGAGCCATCTACCTGAACTCTACAATAAATAGTAGTAGTAATTTCCCCTATATTGCAGCACTGTGAAATAAAAGATAATATTTTTCATATGTGCATTACTGACAGTATTGATGTTTCATTTTTAAATTTGATGGTTATCATGAATATCAGGTATTTCTATCTTGCCATGTGATCTGTTTTTGGATATATAATTCTGTATGTTCATAAAACACCTCAAAATGCACTTTTCCAATCTTGAGTCAATGTACGTTTGTGTACCTTTAGCAGCAGTGAGCATCGTGGAGGCCAGTTCACACTGTTGAGTCTCTATGTGGCTTAGAGTGAACCAGCGAGGGTATCGGTTGGGCACCACCGACACTATGTGGTGAGGCCGAGACAAGTCACTAGAGGGGTTTGTGGACTCCAGGACCGGCAACCTGAGCGCAGATGGAAAAAAATTATATTAGTTCTTTATTAGACAGGAAGAGATGTGACCTCTCAGAAGAACACTTCATGGAGGTAAACAAGTTATCAGAGTGTAATGTTTCCCTTACAGGATCAATCAATAGTTTTTCAGTGCGTGTCCGCACACCTGAGCTCAGGTGGATCTTTGCCTCAGGCTATGAACACTGAGAAAAGGATGGATTTAAAAATAACTGTTCCTTTTCAGCCAAACCACAGAGATGTTCTACCCGGATATAGCTGATGTACTTTTATAATCGTCTTTTGTTTTTAGGTCTGGGGGGGAAAAAAAAAGTCTGATCGATTTACATAATATAAAAATCAGAGAAGTTTAATTTAAACAAGACGAAATAAAGGTTCCCGTGGTGGTCTAGAAGCAAACCAACAGTGTGTATTTATTATTCACACATTTTTCTAAAACTCCTCCTCAGCATTCTTGAATTATTCAGTGAATATTCCAGCAAAAGGAGGTTTTATCATTAAACAGTGTCCCAGATAACTCCTCAGTCTGCCTCTCTTCTTTTTCCATCTCTAAATCATGAACCAGTGGCGACTTAAAGCGGGCAGAGAGGCAGGTTATATTAGGAGGTGGTGTTAAAATTCCAGCCTTAATCGGTCTTTATGTAAATGCACATTTTCCTTCTCTCTTTCAGGCATGCAGACTAAAACTGATCCTCTGTAGTGAACGTCTAGAGGATGATTTGGATGATGGACTGTCATCATTAACCCCCCAACTTCCTTCCTTCCAACATGAAGGAAGTCTGAATGAAAATGATCGCCTGAAAATGTTAGCTTAGCTCCACTATTTGCATGTTTTTTTAGTTTCTCAGCCATTTCGTCTTGCCTAATCTAGACGTCTATTTTTTACTATGAGTCATAGATAAAATATTTTTTGTTTAGTTTTTGCTAGCTTCATTTCCTCAAGAGGTTTTGCCTTTTGTTGGCCTGTCATTTTAAATAATGTATGATTCAAGTTTCTGCAGTAATTCTGTAGGTAATGACCACAAACCTTTCTAAAGTTACACTTCAACCGGACGTACACTTTCTTATGTGCAGGCACATGCTGCACAAGTATACATGGTGGCTACTAACGTAGGCTTAATATAGAAATATGAATCATGTATTGTAATTTCTATGACTTCCTCAGTTAAATAAAGGTGACGTTGACTTACTGCATCAGCCTGTGGTACAAAAATACCATTTTGTACACAAGACAGCCCTTTTAACACAACACGTCCTAGTTCAGCTTCAGTTGATACAGCTTCAATACAATACACAGATTTTTATTTTTTTTTAAATTTTAAATGTCTTTTAGGTCACTTTGGTGGTTTGTTCACATTCTGTTAACAGCTTCAGGAACTTACAATAAGTACCTTTATCACTGATGTTATACAAGTACAAAAGGTACTATATCAGTGGTGGATACTAGTATTCTGTCCTTTAAAAAAAAAAAAATCATGTTTTCAATGGTTGTTGTACTGCCATTGAAATCACACATGAGTATTTTTCCATACAGGATATTTAGAATTAGGTCCTAAGACAATATAGTTTGGAGGTGGGGAAAAATAAAAGACAGGCGATAAAGGAAATACCTTGAACTGTCACCTTGTCTATCCATTCAAAAACAAGCAACTGGAAAGTGAAACATCCTGTTTTCAGAATGTTGTTGGTTTTGTTTTTATGTTTTCTCATGTCTATATTTAAACTACATTTAAATATAGACAGCATGTAACTCACCTCATAGCCCTCAGTGCAATTCTATATGCCAGTTCAGCATCGTGAGGTAGCAGGGAGGTGAACAGAAACTTGGCAAAAGTGTGCATGGGGACACTCTCTCTGTAGAGTATTTCCCCCAGACCACTGTAAGGACCAGCTGGAAGAAACAAGAAACACATGGATCAGTTCAGTCTGTACAGAGTCGACGTGAATACAGATGAGTGCAGAGAAGAGCTTCATATATGACTGGGTGGTAACCCTATGTACCAGATTGTTTCCCAGCCTGACGTTAACAAGTTTGATAGTGCTGATTAAACCCACAAAGCAAAGCCGAAGTGTGTGAGTCAGCTCTGTATCAGAGGGCTGATCACTGTGTTGGTGAAACAGAAAGCAGAAATGTTTTGCTTTTAAACTGTGCAAGAGGACATCCTGAAACATGTCAATATGCATGTAGTTCTAAAGAAAATGAAACAGCTTCTAGGAAAAGCTTTCAAGTGCGGGTGTGGTGGCACAAAAAGGGCTTATTTAGTATAATCGCTTCTATTAAATTCAATATTGGTTTTCTCTAAGACAATAATTCAGTTAAATTAAAGAAGTTATTGGATTTAATTGAAATGCTGGGGTCATTCTCAATTTTCTCATGCTTTATTTCTTTATACTTTATAAATAAAAGAGCTAAAATGTGTTAAAAGAAATAAAGATTTACAGACTTTGATAATATATATTAAAATGATTATTTCCTTCACTTTTTTAAGCCTTGCAGCTGTTAGTGGATAACTGCCCTGTTCTTTGTGGAATATACACTCCAAGCTCACTGGTTTTTACTTCGTATTCAAGTCTCTTTTTAAAAAAGAAAAAGAAAATCACAATTATGTAGTTTCATTTTTAAATTCTCAGATCACCTGGAACAGGTTTTTCTACACTAAAATAAATAAACTATTTTTAACTGTAAACGAATATACATTTGGTACTTCTGGCAGATTATGGTTTTTAGTGAAAGTTCAGTTTTCCATTAAAAAAATGGATCTTTTTAACATCTTAACCTGGAATCTGAAAACAATTCGCATGAAAAGACTAAAAACAACAGTGAGTTAAGTTTGTTCTGCTGTACGTGAGAAGTAAACTAAAACAGACTACAATGTGTGTCCATAGCAAAGAAAGATCATGTCGCACAATACAACAGTGTTGACTCATGGATGTGCTTTTAATATGCTTTTGGAGAACAGCAGAGCTTTCTGGCACAGGAAATGTCAGCTTTTAGTACGCTTTTGCTGACAATAGAATAGAGTAGAATATCACAAGATTATTTTGTGTTAACATTTTTTTCATACTATCAGGACAGCGAATAATTTTACCCAATAAACACAACCATGGTGTGCAAAAGACATATTGGCAGGAAAACTAAAGCCATAAAAAACATACACACAGACAAATACACAGCGACAACACACTGACAATGCAAACAAGTCCACAATTGTAAATACGGGACTCCAAACGAAGTGTAAACGTACATGTACAGCACAGAACCTGCAAAGTACACAGAGTTACAAACCTTGTACACACAGAGTCTGTTCTTTAAGCTCACTGTTCGAAAAAGCAGCTTAATGTTGTTAAAGTTGGGTCCTACTCACCCTCTAGCAGTAAGACAGCTTGCTTCCGGAAGATCTTCACCAGCATGTCATTTAAATCAATTTCTTGAAGCTTGCCCAATAGCTGCTCTTCATTGCGACACACTTTCTCCTGAGCGTAAAGGCCGTCTGGCATCACTCTCTGCTGCCCCAGTCCAATGAGAGCTGTCTCCACGGCCAACGACAGGAAAGACTCTCCTTCTTCCAAGAAACGCTGCGCTGGGAAAACCGGATGCTCCGTCCATCTGCCTGAACCCAGCGAGCCTGAGGGTAAGAGAGAGAGTTGGGAGGACAGGGTGAGAGATGACTTAGCAAGGACAATGTCCCCTTTGGGGTGCAGATTGAGCTGAGTATTGATAAATCTACTGATCTGTTTGTTCATTCTCGTGTTCCATTTTCCTCACTGTGTACCCTCCTGATGGTAATCATGTGTTTTAATGGTTTAATGATGTCTTGGCAGACCTTACAGTTCATCCCAGGAGAATTAACAGTCCCTAATGAGCGCGCGCGCACACACACGCACAGTTATAAATAGCACAGGCTTAATTGAAAACCTTCCCACCAAAAAAAAAAAAAGCCTTATATTCACTATAAAAAGTTCCTTCACTTCTTGAACTCATATTGACAATTTTTACCCATCAATCTACACTCAATAAACCTTACGAAGTAAAGGTCCAAGAGTCTCAATGCAAACCACCACAGCTGAAGTGTGTATGAGCAGTGTATGTATGATACCAAACACTTTGGTATCAAACAATTTCTCTTCATAGTTGGTGCTTTGATACCATCTAATCTTTTCATAGAGTTCATCATACATCTAAAAAGAGAAGCCCTCTGCAGAGAAAAAAAAACATGCAAACCAACTCAACAGCACTGCACTAGTTAGACCTTTACAGTAAAACAGCTGGATGAGTCAGTCTGAGCGAAATATTTATGACTGCTAAGAGCTTAAGAAATTGTATATAAAGGGCTGAGAGAACACGAGGAAAAAAGACAGCTAAGTGAAGGATGATGGCAGTAGCTCCCTGCTGTGGTGGTGCTTCTAAGAAGGGGAAAGGGTAAGGGAGATCAGTTAGGACTAAGAGAATAAATGCAGCCAAACAGAATTTCTTAAAGAAAACCCCCTCCAGAGACCAAAGACTGGGACTACAGTTCAGCTTTCAGCGTAACAAGAATCTAAACTGGCAAAGATAATAATGGAATGGTCTCAGGACAAGTCTTTAGGGCTGAAGTTGAGTGTCTCAGCCAACACCCCACAGACTACCTGTGGAAAACTCTGAATACAGCAGTTCAGATGCTTGCCATGCCATCCTGCCAAGCCTGACAAGAGGTAGAAAACAAAATGGGATGAACTGCCCAAATCTAGGTGCTGCATCTTGGAGACCTCCACCCTCGACAGGAAAAGCCTGTGGAGGCTTTTCCAACATGACACAATTACATAACTGCAGCTAAGGGTACCTCTACAAAGTACTGAATTAAGTCTCTGAAAACTTCTTTTAATAAGGGGATTTCAGTTTTCATTAAGAATTCATTGTAGATTGATGGTGATTAAAATCAGGGTTATGTTTTTAAAATTAAATCTAGAACATAAAAATGAAGGGCCCAGAGCAGTTCCTGAAGAAACTGTTCTTTACAAGCAAAACCGAGTGCTAATGTGACGTCTGTTCTGGCTACAGTACGCTGAAATTCGTCTCGCTGAGCTCCCTGCATAATTAATGCATTTTAATTGGAGTGTTTTTCCTGCTGCATTTCTTATTCATGAGCTGTTATTGGAGGATGACTGGAGGCCAATCAGCATGTCTGTGTCAACTGTGCTGATTGTGACCTGAGGGCCTGCAGCTCTGACAGAGAAGATACAATCACTGCAGTGTAAATGTTGGAGGCACACTCTGGAAAATGTGTGTGTGTGTGTGTGTGTGTGTGTGTGTGTGTGTGTGTGTGTGTGTGTGTGTGTGTGTGCGTGTGTGCGTGTGTGCGTGTAACATCTGCAGCAAAGGAAAGCAACCATACATACATAATCACTTGAGTATTTTCATTTTCAGCTACAGTATATTTCTATATCATTGCGTTCAGAGGACAATATTGTACTTTCTACTACCACTACATTTCTTTGACTTTGCATCCTATGGTAACACTACAAAATCCAATAAAATTTTAAAGCTCATCAGTGACTCACCATACTTTTGCCCTATTACCTCTTAAAAATGTGTGCCTTGTAGGGTTCTCTAGGTAATTTCAGCAAACACACATCTTCCATAAATATTATCAACCCAAAAAAAGGACATAGTATGAAAATATCTCACAAAAGAATTAGAGCAAACAAAGGCACCCGTCTTCAGAAAGACTTTTGGCACCATAGGATGTGAGCGATCTGCACGCACCTGAGAAATCAAGTAGAGTTCCCTCCTCGCTGCCCCTCCCCATCTCCATGAGGGTGCTGAAAAGAGTGCCAATGGGGTCCAGAGGGTGGCCCACCCATCCTTCCAGGTTGGTGACTGCTGTAATTCCTCTGTTTAGCAGCTCTGCAGTAACACAAAGACACTAAGTATTAGTTTATAACATTAGTTTAGGCAGTCTAGGAAGACCATGTCATGATGCTGAATAAGCCTAAAACATCCATGTATCTCATATAGGATATACTATTTAACTGACTTAAGCCTGCACACATTTCTGCAAGCCCCTTTACAACCCAAATCCACCACACATCCTCTTTTCCTGTTGTTTCTATACTGTCTTTTTTTAATATTTCCTGTCACCAGAACAGAGTCGGATATAAATTCCTGCATATGAAATAATCTTTCATGGTCGTAAATGACTGTTGATGAACTGTTGACACTCTGGTGTTAAACTGATAGAAAGTGTCACAGAAAACTAAATACAGCTTGTATGCATATCTAAAAAGGGTCTCCAGCAACAGATGTTGTGACCCCCACAGAGCTATGATGTCAGTGTCATTGAAGGAATACATAGATAGGAATATATAGATACAGATACGCAGAGACACTTTAATCTACTCCATAAAGCACAAAAAACAAATAACATGTGGAAAAGGTTTCCAAGATGCAGTTCCACTTAATCCACACATGCAAATTTCTAGGTCTGTATTTTTATTCTACAGCTCTGTTGGCATAATTTTGCATGATTTACAGTTAAAAAAAAAAAAGCCCCTATTTATGTTAGACCGGTTTTTCATAGAGAACTTTAAGTGAGCCACAGGGCTCCACCAACAGAGTAATTGAGCCCCAAATAAATGTTCCCCATGAATGTTCAAGCCCAAATTTGAATTATACAAGCAGATAACACCAATAACCTTAACAAACAAACAAAAAAAACAAGAGCAATCGAACAGATGGCTGTTTGTAAAGATGCGTGAACATTTGCACTTTAGTTCAATGCAAAATAATGTTTTTGCATTTGTTGCATACGTGCTTGATTGGCCAAGTTCCTGTAAGAGGGAAACCTAAATAAGAGCAACCGAGGATGTGTTCTTCTTCGCGGGTGAACAGACGTTGTGTATACAGATAATACAGCAGTAAAATGAAAACAGACTTTGGAGGGCACTGATTAAAAGTAGGAAAGCAAAACTAAAGAGCACATTAAAAGAGGGTACACTGACCTTTTTTGTGGGAGCGAAAGAGCTCCAGCTGTTTCTGCTGCTGCCGCCGCAGTGTGTTGACGATGGCAATGGCCAGCCTGAGCGCTTCTTTGGGGTATCCGTGTGATCTCAGGGCATCCACTCGGGCACACGCTGTAGGGACGTGCTCTGTGGGAAGGAGAAGTTATTTCATTTGTATTCCTTCTGCTTTTTTTTCTACATTTATTTCTTGTTATCTCTAACCACAACTCTTCTCTCTCACCATGCCACAAAGGCCACCCTCGGGTGTCGAAGAGGGACGAGTCGAGGTTCTCATGGTAGCAGTAGTTGGTGTAGTGGTCCTCCGTGATGATGTTTTGCAGGTGGGGGTCCTGCCAGTGCAGGTCGCAGGCCTCGATGGCTCGTGTGAAGACCGTCCGGTGAGGCCGAGACAGCGAGTCTGTGAGAGACGTCAGATGTTTTTAAACGTCAAGCTGCGAGGTAGTGGAGTGTGGTGGTTTATTTTGTGTGCCTAATTAGATCATTTAATCAACATAGTTTGATGATAAAGGCAAAGCAATTTATTAATTAAATTTCCATCTGAGAAATATATTTGAAGCCTACATGATACTGGTTCCCTTCGGGTTCCTCCTATGGCCACCTGAGGCTGACTCTGAGGTCAAGCGCAAACTTTTTTTTTGATTTGATAAATTTTGGAATGATCAGGGGTTAAAATGACCAGGAGTTAAAAGGCATGTTTACAGCCTAGTACAAAAGTCCTGATGGATGGTTTCATTTTTGTGACACAGTTATATTTCCAGTCTTAGATTTCCCAAAGTGCTACAAAAGCTGAATACAAAAGTTTAAGATTGCTTGAAAAATGGCAAAAAAAATCATATTTTGCATGGTTGGATCTTAACAAGGTTCCAAGTAGAGCTTCAACATGCAACAAAAAGAAATGGCAGTGAGAGAAAGCTTTTTTTTGAGCATTCAATTTATTGATCGGGAGTGTATATGAAAAAGACAAAGAATAAGAGAGTGACAAGATGTATAATGAATAAGTTGAATAAATTGAACTGAAAAAAGGTCAGTAACATAACAAGTGCAGCGTGTTACAGGCAAAAATCTCAGCAGTAATAAAAGGTCCCTTCAGCTCATTTGAAACATTTTTATTATTGCCTGAAAGAAACATTAATTTCGCTGGATTTTCTCCGATTTAGCTAAAGCTGAGGAGAGAATAGAGCCAGAAAAAGCTTCAGGACCTCAAATGTGTTATTAGGATCATTCTATTAGTAAAAAGGTAAAAAGCCTCACGGCCGCCGAGATTGAGAGGAGACTTGATTTTTTATTTTTTATTTTTTTTGGGAGGGGGGGGCAGTGCTGCTGGAGATTGGACAAAGAAATGATGTGATGCAGGAGAGCGTCTGGGAATAAAACAATAGGAAGACATATTTCTGCCTGGTGTCATCTCACCTGGGTTACCAGCAGGGCCCTGGGGCAGAACGTTGGTCAGATTGGTCAGTTCGCTACTATGGTTACCGTCCTCCAAGGGGCAGACATCCACGCTGTTCCACCTGCGAAGCTGACGTAGCCAGAAAGCCTTCTGCTCAGGTTTGCAGTGGGGGTTCAGCACGATGCACATCCACAGGGCCCCTGCACACACATATCCAGATATATTACACTTACAAACTTTGCTCTCCTCTTCTGAGACTTGCAGCAAGAGAACAGAATGAAAAAAAAAAAAAAGGAATTTAATAACCCATAAAGTTTTGTAGCTTCAAGTTAACTTGTTAAATAATTGAGGGCTGCTGCTAGCCAATACTTTCATTATTGATTAAACTGTTGATTATGCTGGTTTATAAATCATGAGATTGTTTTGTGCTCAGTTGAACCGGCAACCTTAAGGGCTGAAAAATGAAGCAAACATGGATGTGCCAAAAAAAAAAAAAAGAAATACAAGAAAGGATCTGCAGTTCCTCTAATGGCCACTTGAGGCTTTCTGCAAAAGCAGACCATTTACCTCCCCTGTTAAACTCGGACAGCCAATTTCAGTTTCAAATTTCAGTACAGCTAATTTCCCGTTACAAAACATCAGAGAGCTGTTTTTGTTTTAATAACTCACCCTTTTTGATACTGATAAAGCTTAAAATTTGAGGTGACTACTTTGACTGATGGATAAGCCGACACTGGCAAGTGTAGCTATTAGCCTCACCTGCACTAGCTGAAGTCACCTTTTCATGTAAATTATAGCAGATTATAGCAGATTATAGCATTTTAATGAAATTATCTGTCAAGTAATATAGCTTGCTGTGTGATTGAGACCATCAAAGAAGTCTATGCTTCGACCGCTAAGCGCTAATCAGCAGCTATCCATGCCTGTGTGGATGCGTTTGCATATGTTTTAGTTTATCAGTTCAGCTTGCTAGCACATGCTTGTCAGCATTAGTTAATAACTAAGTACATCATAGGCTTCTCTAAATATGGTTATTTCTAGCTCTGGAAAAACTAACACCAACAGCCAAAAGAATAAAGGTGAATCCTGCAGATGATTAGGCTCTGTCCATCTTCGATACACAGTCTATAGGCTTGTAACGTCAAGTCAAGAATCAGTTTGCTGTCATATTAGATCAATAAAAGCTCAAAAGCTGGAACCAAAAAAAGCTTTTTTAAACAAACAAACAAACAAAAATAACACAGTTGAAAGACAGTTTTGGACCAGCATTTTACATATCCAACCAAACAGATGGATATATTTTTATGTTATCGACTAAGCAATCAAAGCTGAAACCTGAATTGATAAGACAGCAGGAAATATTCATATTGTTGTTGTAACCAAATTCGAGAAAGTGCCAATTTGTTCTGAACAGTCCAAGCATGTGCTGCTAATATATGATGTTCTGTTTTGTGTGACAAAATGACCACAAAAGGAAAAAGACTAAAATCAGTAAGTGATTATGCCAATTCAATTCCTGATGCTGTATTACTCAATTGTTGCAGCTCCATAAACAATTGGGAGATTAATTGCACTGTTGGCTAAAACCATGAAGACAGTAGTGAAAAAACACACACACACACACACACACACACACACACACACACACACACACACACACACACACACACACTCAAAGAGGCTGAGGAAGGATGAAGGGAATAATGACTATGTTAGGGCAAAACGAAATTGGAAAAAAAAAAAAAGAAGATGTCCAAAAAAAAGAGAAGACAAGTGGTGAGGGGAGGGATGAAGTGAATACAGGAGGGAGGGAGGGAGGCTCACAATGAGGGGGAAGGGGAAGGAGGAGACAGGCTTTATCCTCTGTCTCTTTGTTAGGGGTGCACCAAGGACAACACGGAGGAGGGAAAACAGCAGGGCGACGTCACACGTGAGTGACGAAATGCAGAGAAAGAATCTTCAACAGCAACACACAGGGGAAGGAAAGGAAACAGAAGATGGGGAAATAAGTAAAACATTAATATTTACGATTTAAGATTTAATATTAGAATTTTTATAAAAAGGACTTAAATGTTCATGAAAACAGGATTTTGAGTTTGTTTTTAAGGGAAATCTGAGTTATCTTTGATCACAAGCAAATAGGTCAGCTTTACACTTGGAGTCTGGCTGGTTTTGTTTCGTTTTTGGTCTGTTTCTGCAAAAGGAACAGTCACCATCTGGGACAAGCGATTAGAATCAGCCATAGATTGTATATAAAAGATGGGCGAATCCTGATGTCACCTATTAGCAAACTCCTGTTATGAGGCCTCAAATGGACCATCACATCAGTCTTGATTTGATTTGTTTTTTGTATTTTTGTTTGTTTGGTTTTTTAAACAGGATGTCACTTGTTTTATCCGGGAGCATAATTTACAAAATTCATATGACACTGTATTCAATAAGACGTAAAACTACCGATTGAGATAATAAACTTATCAGGAAAGTGTTTACTGAGGTCATAGAGTAGGGGAGACAAAGAGTTATTTATAGACTTCTACATAGCAAGAGTTCTTTTTGCAAACAGTGGAGTTTCCCCCTGCTAGAGAACAGGAAAAAAAAAAATCAGGTAAATAAGCTTATTGCTCACATAAACGTATAAAAACTAGCGGTGGATGAATGCAAAGGATTTCACATTCTTTATCTTGCAAGATTTTGAATCTCAGAATTTCAAAATGTATTTCTGTAATAAATGGTAATAAACAATAGGACATCTATGGGTTAAGAGAATCATAAGAAAAAGACAGCTGGTTGAACTGCACTGTAGCCGCTCACACACTAAAGCTGCCACAAATTGGTTGAAATTCTGTTTGTGTGCCTGTTATCACTGTACCTAGTTCGTCCCACAGCTGCCTGTACTTGTCAGTCATGGCCGTCCCCTGTTGCCTCCACAGCGCCAATCTAGGGTCACCCATGAACTGCTCTGTGATCAGTGTTAACATGCGAGCTCCATTGGAGTCCCTCATCTTCAGCATCTCTCTCACCTGCAGAGACAACGTCACTGTGAGTAAACGGTATATATCACTTTTATTTAATCAGATAATAGGATCAAAATCAAGGTGACAGTTCTGGATTATTTTAATTTCACCAAAGAAATAAAACACTTTTAATGTAAATGATAAAAGACCAAGCATGGATCATTCTGGTACCCCTTAAGGTATTAAATTTGGAAGGTGTTTTGACTATCAGTGCAAATAGCTTGTAGAGTATCAGAATAAATATACATAAAATCAACAAAATCACCGTACATATAAGACATGATGTGATTAGTGGGTCAGTACCTTGCTGAACAGTAAGTTGAGCTGCTTTCCTGAGCCATGGTACCCGCCTTGGGAGAGAAAGAGCTTGACTTGTTCCTGGACTTGCTCCTCATCCAGATGCCAACAGTTCTCGTCATCTACACTTGCCCCCGCTGTCGGATCAGGAGCTCCTGCAGTGAATGAAAATGAATAAATCAGTAACTCTTAACAACAACTAGATGTCCTCATAAAAAACTGATTTGATGCAGTGAAAAACAGTATGTAATGTGAAAGCATCAAAAGCAC
The DNA here is from genome assembly GCF_018398535.1 of Haplochromis burtoni. Lineage (NCBI taxonomy): Eukaryota > Metazoa > Chordata > Actinopteri > Cichliformes > Cichlidae > Haplochromis > Haplochromis burtoni. The sequence continues at coordinate 151,563 of NW_024582705.1, read as the reverse complement.
AAGTACTTATATATTCGTATGTCCATTAATGCATATGGTCTTATTATTTTTAAACAATGATTAAACAACTTGCGCTGATTTCCATACAAGTGTCTTTTCAGGGAAGAGCACAAAATGAATATGGCACCATCAGCATATCTACTAGTTTACTTTTTGCATTAAAGCATTAGTGCTGTGCAAGCTTAGATGCTGATCAATAGTGAAAATAATGCAAAATCTGCAACAATAAGCATTCTACATGAGCAAAGAGTGCATCCTTCATTTCTAACGCTTAACACCCAACTCCAGGGAATATATAATCCATAAGGTTTATGCTAAATATGTTCCACTATATGTACACACTTAGTCATCCTCATATTCTGATAACCAGTTATTTAAATCATAATTTAAACATTCATATACTGTATTGTAAAATACTTAAAAGATTTAATTTGTCAACCTGGGATTCAGAAAGTTAAAATGGACAATTTCGCGATGTTCTGACATTTTAAGGGTAAAATGATTCATCAGTACGGGCAACAGTTTCAGCAGCAAAATTAAAATCATAGTTAGCTGCAGCACTACTTTAGATTTGTTCTGCTCAGTACAACAATCTACATAAGACCATTAATACTAAAGTAATTCAGAAACACACAGGTACATTTTCAGGCAGATAATTTGTTCAAGAAGGTAATTTTCAGTTTAATTTTAAGATACTAAAGCTACATATACAAGAGAGGCTTTTTAGCATAAGATAATGTATTCAGGCAGACGTTTGCTCAAATATATATGAAATGGGGACTTATGTGTCACAATGTATCACAAATACACACAAAGAAAGTCTCCTTCTTGTATGCTGTAGTACAGGTGCACTTACATACACAGTACATATGGAGATGACAACTGGAAATCCACTGATGGAAGATGAAGAAAATCTAATCTAATCCAGGTACATGGATTTATTTGTGTCTGTTTCTGTGTTTATGGACAGCCTGGTCTTTGTCTAAAATCACAAACCACCCTTAAAGCAGTGGCTCCACTCACCGTGGACCTGGTTGATCTCTGAGTTCTGTGACAGTATTTCATCTGCCAGCTTCTGTGCTGTCGGCAGCACATCTGTGTGATGCACTGTGATAAGGTACTGAACAAACTTCTGCAGTTGATCTCTGTTCATTTGGAATAGAGTCTCTGAGATGGGCAGGCGCAGTTTGACCTGCTCTGGCTTCCGTACTCGGTACAGTGAGAGTGCCACAACGTGGGCACAGTAAAAAATGTCCTTGTTGCCGCAGCTGCATGTCACTGCTGTGATTTTGCAGCGGTCGAAGCTGACGCTCACATTGCAGACTAGCTCTGGTTCAGAGGGTGTAGCGGGTTCCCTTACTGTGCCACTGAGGTGAAAACCTGCAAAGAGACAGAAATGACTATTAGAAATTAATCACACCATGTATTTTCATGTACATAATTTCACCATGTACATAATCACAAACCACGGCTTAAAAATAAAATAAGATATACTTTGTTTATTTATAATTTCCAACAAACCTGCATCCAGCATAGAACTCAAACCCACAATTTCGAGATTAAAAGTCTCATACAATATCTACTGAGCTACCCAGGATCTGTGCTGGGTCCTTAACTGTTTACACTCAAAATATTCTTTTTCTTTTTTTTTTTTTTTAAGGAAAAGGCCAGTTGCCCTTACAATATAAGGTACCTTAAGCCAAATATGTGTTCTAGGACTTTTTAAATAAAACTTAAAGTGAATTGAAGCTTATTGTTGTTATAATTGTATCCAATACAATAATATCATATAATATATGTTTGGTAACATATTACACTATATAATATAATGTAACTACTTATGGGATTAAGGAGCTAGTGAGAGTACTCCAAAACAGTCAGTTAAACAATGAGCTGCCAGATTATGGTAATAATTCACTACAAATGTATCCCTTCATACAACTATTTTTATCTTTGGATGTTGTTCAGAATGATCCTATTCTCGTTCTTTGGTTCTACCTTAATTTCACGTAATCGACAAAGTGCTGCCCAGGTGAAAAAAATGGACACAAAAAAAGGTAAAGGGCACGACTGAGTGCAAAGACCAAAATTTTCTCATTTCCTTTTCATTTCCTTTCCACAACACCTTCAGTGTTTACCTTATCCTCACCAGCACTTCAGCAAAGACAGGATCGTTCACAGGCACTGAGAACTGTTATTGTATTGTGAACCTATGGCCCTCTCATGGCCAAAATGTACAGGCCTCTGTATGTTTGGGGAAAAAAGAATAAAAAAAAAACGTATTTTAATGTGAATGTGACCTTGAATTTACTCTTCCCAGCTTAGGGGTTTTGACAGGGAAAAAACATAAATAAAAGCCAAATGTGACAAATACAGATTCAAAAGAACAGCAACACCACGTGGGAGTGAGGTTTAAATATGTGTTGAGTTTTGAGAGCCATAACAGATGGACATGTTTTGGCAGAATATGACAATGCAACAAGTACTTTATGGGTAAAAGTCTTCTGTAATTAGAATAAATGGGCAATCTGACCGAGTTAGTGGGTTATCAGTTGATGACAGATGGTTTCATAAACTCAGCCAGAGCTAAACTGATATAAACAATTTCATTTAGTCTGTACTGTTTTAATCTTACTACAGGGAGCACATGCATAGCTCATTTTACGATACACAGGCAGAACAGTGGCTTATTTAGACCTCGAATCGCAGGAGCATGATGTACGTCTTGCATCATGTTGTCATTCAAACTGAAAATCATGTAACGTGGCCAACAGGGAGGCTGATAAGCCTCCATGCCAGACAGTGACAGATGACAGACAGCATTATTAGATGGTCGCTTGAGCCAAAGGAAATGCATTAAAGAGCCAACCTTCTGTCAGATGCTGTCTATGTTTTAAGTAATCGTTTGAAAGCAGACAGAAAGAGATTTAAATCATATCTCTTTAGAAATGAGATGTCTTTAGAAAGTGACGTTAAGATATTCAACCAAGACTAACACACACACACTTATATTCCTTATTCTAACTGTATCTGTATGATATCCGGTCATCTCAGGCATACATCTCTGGCTGTGAGGACTGAAGCCCCACGTACGAACTTTCTGTTTGTCAAAAGCAGTCAGTCAGTCAGAACAAAGTTGGCTTTAAGATAGAGGGAATGGAGCTAAAACAGCTTCTTTTTTTCCAGACAGAGGATGAACTAATGGGATACACGAGGGAGGAGATCAAGATTATTTCAACTGTGAGTCAGCAATAGAGTCCAAGAATAAAAATAGTGAACTGGAAACTAGCATTATAAGTCTGCTTTAAGCATATTAAAGAGATTCCAATACACTTTCTGTACAGTCAGCAATCATTTAGCTTGTGCAAAGGCTGCATGAGTTGAAAAAGAGCAAGACCAGATGCTAGCCAACTTTAGCTAACATTAGCTATCAGCTTCTGGTCTTTTCAGGCCAAGTAATGACACACCAACAAAACCAGAGTACAGTAAGTGAGCACGAGTGTTCTACTCCCTGCAAGTTCACGTTTTCTCACCAAATCTCATAGTACAAATTTGTTTACTGTTAAATAAACGCAAAAATGTTTTCAAAGCCTTCCTATATCGAATAACATCATAAATGTAAAATCTGTGGCTCAACTTCTTTGAAACCAGAGATCAAACTAAAAAGAAGAGAGATCAAGAGAGGCGCGAGTGTTTTTATGGACAGCACTAAATCTGTGTCACAGCTATGAGTATTTGCAGCAATATCGCTATGACGCACGTGGTCACATATTTATAGCTATTAATGTTAGTGCTGAATGCAACTTCTGCAGTTGCAACATCAAAATCGGATGTTCCCTTGCTCGGTAAAAGAAGCGAACAAGAGTAGGTGTTTGTCTGCAGATGTGATGGTGCTTTGTGAGAAAAAACAAAAGAGGCGGAAGGACTACAAGACAATATCTGAGAGTGAAACTTGTATAGAAATAGAAAAGAAAAAAACTAAGGTGTTTCAGTTCTTTCTGCTTTTCCAGTTGAGCAGACACTCAGTCAACCACACAACCACCAGTCCACATCCTGTCTTTTTTTTTTTTTTTTTTTTTTAATACAGACACACACATACACACACACACGAGATGAAATGTGTGGTGCTCTCCGTTACGCCGCCCTGCCCCAGTCATGCCTGGCCTACAGCTGAACCACTGACGTAACAGAAAGAGAGTGACTCGAGAGGAGGGAGGAGGCCACCACTGTGCTGCTGGAAAAATCGGTATGCCCTCAGCTGAGTGTGTCAGTGAGCACATGCAGGAGTTGCTTGGCGGCGAGCCAAAGCCCTGAGCTCAGCATTCTGTAATGCACTTCCTCGCTCTCTCTGTCTGCTCTTCACAGCTTGCATAATACAGCTCTGTACACCACATAGCAACCATACTTAACTCCTTCCCTCCCAACAATCAGGAAACTAGTCTGGAGCATTTTAAGAACTAAAGCTGGAGATGTGATGCAGTAGAAATGCAAAGACGTTTTTTATATTTATGTTACCTATACTTCCATTTAGGGGGGTGATAGTTACATGGGTAATTGTTACTGTTGTGCTACTTTATTCCACTTTGACCACTAGAGAAGTGATTGTTACATTTACCCCTAATTCTGCGCTGCTAAATATAAGAGCTCTCCATGAATGAAATCTCAAGGACTGCTATTGGTCTTTGGGGCACTTTGGGAACCCTGGAACTAATGCATACTACCGGTTTGTTTTCTATGTAATGATACTGCAGTTCACCAGTGTCGAGGTGTAATTTCAAGGTATGGAGGTCTTCTACTGTACAAGTACCTAACATGCCCTGGAATCCACCACTGGTTCTTCTTGAGGTTGCTTGGTTGATGAAACTGGTTGCAACTCTTTGCAAGAGAGGTCACAAACAGAGTCAACCACTATTCATTTCCTCACAGTTTTAAGTTGCACCAAGGTCGGTGCGTAAGATGTCAATTTATCTGCAAATGGTCACCAACTACTTGCTAAGTGTTAGTGAAATAAACACTAACCAGAAAGAGAGCGTATTTATCCTTAAAGTAAAAGTTGCTCCTTTGGAAGCGTTGGTTTCAACAATAAGACAAAACGTTTACTTTGAAGTTCTCCGATTCTGGTTTGCGACACGCTTTTTCAAGTTTCACTATAACTCAGTGGTTAGTTAGTGACTGTTTGCATACATGTAGGCATCTTCTATGAAAACTACAGGCAAACACCACAATCTGCTGGTCCAGCACCCCCTGTGCAACTAATTTCACCCAGCGGCAGCGAGGAATCTCCTGCAACCACTCGCCAACCAATCAGGAGCAAATTTTATTTCTCTTGTGAAATTTGGTTTCTAGGGGGTCACTAACCAGCATCTAGCCTTATGTGAGTGAGGCCTCTGGGGCTTTGTTTCAGGAAGACGATCAAAAGAGCTTGACATTATATTAGAAAAAAAAAAGGATGACGCAATTAATAAAAGTGTTGAGGTAGACCTTTCTGTCTGAAATCCAGCAAAGATTAAACAGCTTAATCTAATTGTTTTAGAACAATTAGGGAAAAATAATATTTAATACTATATTTGCATTTTATTTTGTAATATTTATGTGCAGAAAGAACCAAAAGCAGGACCAAATAATAAAATAGTGGGAGGCTATTAGCATTATCTGCAATGTACATTCCGCACATAATGCTGGTTTAGTTTTCAATACCAAGCCAACCTCTTTTAGCAAGTACATACTGCATATGTGCTTGTCATATTAGTGAAGATGCTTTCTTTATTTGTTTTCGTGCATCTGAATACGCCTCAGTGCATTAAGGGCCATTGTACATGCTGTTTAAAAAGAAACTTGCTTTTAAAAGAAAATTGCTTCTTCAGATATAAAGAGAGCTGCAGATACCCTGAATACACTCGCTTGCAAAATTGAGGTTTAACACTTCACTCCCAGTTAAGCCGTCTCTATAGGATTCACTGAATCCTATAGAGATGGCTTATATAGAGGAGGAAGGGGGCTGTGGTTGAAAACAGGCATAGGATGTTAGCCTGTGAAACAGCAGTAGCTCAGCTCTATGTAGAGTTCAGCGTCAGAAGGTGTTTGTGCCAGCAACTGTGAGCTTTGTTGCACACTGAAATTGTGGCTGTAAGGGGTAAGTCACCGCAGTGTGGCCAAGCATTTCAGCCAAGGTGGTATCTTGACTTTATCAGTGTGTGCATTGTGTGTTGGTTCTGGTGACAATGGGGAACCTAATCCCTCACCCATAGATACCGAGGTGCCTCTGGGGCTGTAGGAAGGAACAGTAAACAACCAATCGATAGTCACAGTGGACTCATCACCATCTGTCTTTAATTACTGGTTTTAGATCAGCTTGCACTTTCAGGGCTTTATGGTATAGCCACTAATCCTAATCGATTTTTGTGATTAATTATTTCTAGCAGTTGATTGGATCAACAAATTTTTCAAACAAATTCATGATTTCATCTTTTTTTTTTTTCTTGCGAGACATAACAAAACTGTTAAGGCTAATGAATGGGATGTTGTGTTATTATGCAATTTCCTTGCATTATGAGTGAAAGCCAGTCTGATCTTTTTTTCTTACACTTAAGAACTTGCACTACAGAACTTATTGACAAGCGCTATGGTGCAATACCATTCACAATACCATTTCTTTTTCATGTTTTCCATATGAATCATAAACAGGTGTGGGTGATGGCTTTTTACTGGTTAACGTAATCCTTATGCTCCACTGCTACAGAACTGGAGATTTAAAACTACTCATAGTTTGAACATTGACTTAATCGGCAAGCTACATAACTCAAGCTAAAACAGTTGTAGACAACAAAATTATTAATTGCAGAATTCAAATTAGAGGCATTTTTTTTATCTTCCTTTTAAATTTTTTAATATACACTTCCCACCTGTCAATAGCAGTAGCTGTCAGCGATATGTTTATGGTTTATCCCCCTGGACTCATTCTAGTGAATTTAGTATCTCAGGAGAAACTTGAAAAAAAATGTATTTAAAGATGAACTTGTTTCAGATTGAATTATATGTTAAATACACCACAATATCACACTATAGGTGACAAGACCAAAGGTCAACAATGCTGAGACATAATATTGTGAAAAAACTATTTTCTGGACTGAAGGGAAAAGAAATACAATCTATGTTAATTCTAGTTCTTATTTTAATACAAAGTTAGTATTTAATATGTTACTGTACATGAAAGAGCCACTGTTAATAAGGTCTTCTTCTTTTCTTTTAACCCTTTAAGACCTACCATAGAACCAAGTCTGCCAGAGCTTATATTATATTTTTACATGCTGTGGAGCCATTTTTGGGAGCATTTCAAGTTGCTATACATCAATACAACCATTATAGCCCAAATTTTAATAATATGCATGCATTAAGTGCATAGTAATTACATAAATTGCAAAAAAGTGCAATAAACTACAAAAAAATTAAAATCGTTTTTGTTTTTTTAACATATATTTCTAGTTAGAGAAATTTAAGAGGCTTATCCCTCAAAACTGTAAATACAAAAAAGTTGCACAAACTAGTTTCCCACCACAGGAAATTTATTTTAGTGTCTTCATAGTTTTATTTTTGAAATACACCAATTTCTATACACTGCAGGAAAAACGAAAATAAATATTATAGTGCAAATTTGCAAAATAACAGCATATGCATCAAAATAAATATTTCCAGCAGTGCAATATGAGTCCTAAGCATCCCAGAAACGACACAGAAAGTCATAAAGTCAAACATAACTTTTAAAAACACAGTATAGGCTCATAGGCCACATGGTAAAAAACTACATTTCCGCAAAATGACGTCACTTCCGGTTTCGGGCAGGCATGGCGGACATGCGATAGTTCCGCTGATGGACGTAGGAAGTGTTACAAACAGCTGATCGGATCGGCAAAGCGTGTTTCTGGAATATTTGTTTTTGTTGCTGCAAGTGCTTTTTATGCAGTTTTTGCAAAGCTATATGTGGAAGGAAACTGTGACCTAGGACAAGCTGATGGCATAAGATGTAAGTACAACTCCTCCGGTTTCATATGCAAAAAAATTATTGCGCTAGCTTACGTGGTTGCAGTGCTACCGGGATTTAAAAATAGTTACGCAAAATGGAGCGTGTCCGCTCTGACCGGCTTTAAAGGGTTAACAGCTTGATGGTGGTGGCAACCATTAAAGGGAACTCCATAATCAACATTCTTTGTCAAATTTTTTCAGTAAACTTCCTCTACACATGCCTGAAACCTGAGCTATCCCTCTTATAATACTCATACATACTCATACTACATACCCATTCCAACCCTTGCCTAGCCTAGCACTCCCAAATCCTTCTCTCCATCATAACAAACATCTCTTTCCCTTTACCACCACAGCCCTTACATTTGAAGACCTTTTCCTTCTCTTTAACGGTCTTTGAACATGCCTTTCCCCCTTGTCCTCTTCATTAGTCTGTGGCCAATAGGAGCACAGTTTCCACTGGCACCCCATTGGCCAACAAAACTGGAGGCAGAGGTTGTAAGCCCAGGCCTAGACAATCCGGTATGGAAATCTCATTCTTGATGATTCATGTTTTTAATTTGGCAAAATCTTTATGCCAGGAGGCCTTCTTGAAGCAATCCTCCCCACTAAGACTGGCTGTGTCACTAAGAGTACACTGCCCCCACCCCCTGTGACTGGGTTAGCCACTGTCAATAAGTTAACCTGCTAGAAAAAGGGGCTTGAAAGGAGCTGATGGAGGCAAACCTGAAATAAGGTCAATGAGGATTTGAGTTAACTAGGTCAATCTGTGTTCCTCTTAAGTGAACACCAAAAGCTCCTTCCTCACACCGTGAACCTCACACGCTAGCCGATAAATGTCATACCTGGTGCCAGTTCTCACAGCCCTACAGTGACTAAAAGTAATTAGTAAAAGTAAGTAAAAGTAAAAACAAGACTATAGCCAAAGACAGTGATCTCCTTCCTTGTATCCAATGTCCTGCTTTTGAAACAGAACTCTAGAAATAGCAAACTGCGATGAAATACTACACAGCTGAATGAGTCCTCCTCTGACTGAGCAGACAGAAATTCCTCAGCACTCTCAGAAAAACAAGAAGCCACCTTCACCATGCATGAGAAACTGCATACGGTCTCATCACTCCGAAAAAATAAAAATAAAAATTAGAAAACAACCCAAAAACAACAACTCCAGCAAACACCATGGAAGCCCATTTCACCATGCAATAAAAAGAGGCTGATATTTGAGTTTAACTGCTGCGATTCAGGCTCCAATGAGGCCTGTCTGGCCTGTAGCAAGGATGGGGAAAACACTCTTATGGTTTTGAAAGAACCACTGCAGTTGGAATTACTTAATCTGGCAGTGAAAGGATAGAAAGACCGGCCTTTTAACAGCGACATACCACTCTAATAGCAGCGGCAGCAGATGAATCGATTAAGAACATAACTATCAAAGCACTTAGAGATGCTGCACTCCTTACTGCCTTCATGTAATGCAATTTGAGGACTATGAGAGCAGGTGTCACACATAGCAGTCAAGCATTTTTCCAAGTCTTGAATTGCAAAAGACTATATTATTATTTTGATTAGAGTGTAAATGATTTCTCTATTATTAAATTAATTGTTTGGACTTTAAAAGATCCAAATACTGAAATAAAGATACATATTGAAATCTAGAATAACTGCAGAATATTGTTTTTTGTAGATTAAAATATTTTCAAATCTGCTAAATCAAGCACAGTGTTACTTCAGACCAGACTTAGACAAAGATCCACGAAAATCCTGAGATCAGTAGATCCAATATCGGGTCCCATCAGCTGATACTCTTCTACTTAGCAAACTCACTATCTTAAATAGAGCGTGCTACTTAAGCTATTTCAGCCTGTCCATATTTGTTATGCTTCTACAAGCCACTTTGCAGCCGATATGTACAGGGTGGGCCATTTACATGGATACACCGTAATAACACGGGAATGGTTGGTGATATTAAAGTCCTGTTTGTGGCACATTAGTATATGTGAGGGGGCAAACTCCTCAAGATGGGTGGTGACCATGGTGGTCATTTAGAAGTTGGCCATCTTGGATACAACTTTTGTTTTTTTCCAATAGGAAGAGGGCCATGTGACACATCAAACTTATTGGTAATGTCACAAGAAAAACAATGGTGTGCTTGGTTTCAACGTAACTTTATTCTTTCATGAGTTATTTACAAGTTTCTCTTTGTTCACAGCCATTGACATGTCGAAGAGGTTAACACGTGAGGAGCGGATCGAAATTGTGTTGATATCTGGTGAACGCAGTAACCGGGTCATTGCAGCAGATTTCAATGCAAGACACCCTACGAGACCACCCATCTCCCATGCTACAGTCAGCAAACTGCTTGCTAAGTTTCGTGAAACTGGTTCAGTGTTGGATTTGCCAAAATGTGGACGCAAGAAAACTGTCACTAATGAAGAAACATCAGTCAGCTAAGAGCCCACAGCGTAGCACTCGCCACATGTCACTGGAGAGTGGCATTAGTCGAACATCCCTTCGGCGGATATTAGCTACTCACAAATGGCACCCTTACAAACTCCAGCTACTGCAGCATCTCAACGAGGATGACCCAGATCGGCGCACAGAATTTGCAGAATGGGCAAAACAAAAATTGGAACAGGACCCTCAGTTCACGCAGAAGATTTTGTTCAGTGATGAGGCAAACTTTTATGTGAATGGTGAAGTTAACAAACAAAACCACCGCTATTGGTCTGACACTAACCCACATTGGATGGATCCCTCCAAGACTGTTGGAACAACAAAAGTGATGGTTTGGTGTGGTATATGGGGTACAACGATAGTGGGTCCATTCTTCATCAATGGAAACCTCAAGGCCACTGGATATTTGAAATTGCTACATGATGATGTGTTTCCCTCTTTATGCACTGAAGCTGGCACGTTCCCTGAGTTTTTCCAGCAAGATGGTGCACCACCACATTATGGGTGCCAGGTCCGAGCATTCCTAGATGAACAGTTTCCTGGAAAGTGGATTGGTCGTCGTGGGCCAGTTGAATGGCCCCCAAGGTCTCCCGATCTGACCCCCTTAGACTTTTATCTTTGGGGTCATCTGAAGGCAATTGTCTATGGTGTGAAGATACGAGATGTGCAGCACCTGAAACTACGGATACTGGATGCCTGTGCTGGCATTTCTCCTGCGGTGTTGCTATCAGTGTGTGAAGAGTGGGAGAAGAGGGTTGCATTGACAATCCAACACAATGGGCAGCACATTGAACACATTTTATAAGTGGTCAGAAACTTGTAAATAACTCATGAAAGAATAAAGTTACGTTGAAACCAAGCACACCATTGTTTTTCTTGTGACATTACCAATAAGTTTGATGTGTCACATGGCCCTCTTCCTATTGAAAAAACAAAAGTTGTATCCAAGATGGCCGACTTCTAAATGGCCACCATGGTCACCACCCATCTTGAGGAGTTTGCCCCCTCACATATACTAATGTGCCACAAACAGGACTTTAATATCACCAACCATTCCCATGTTATTACGGTGTATCCATATAAATGGCCCACCCTGTTTTACCACTTTGTCACATGTGAATTGACAGCACCCTTTCTTCTCAGTGAAACTTGCTTCTCTGTAAAGAAAAGTTTAATTCAGGGCCAACCCATTTTGCGTTGGCCCTGAATTAAACTGTTGTATATATTACACAACATCTCAACTTACCCGCAGTCATTAATCCTGACACCATCACTACCCTTATCCTTTATTTTAAACAAAATGACCTTTGATCGATGTTACAAACTAAAAATATTACCATGTAGTTATAGTTAATAATCCAAAGGTTCCTAGGTTTCCTTCAAATAGTGATTTTTCAAGGCCTACTTCTAGCCAATCAACTCGTAATGAGTACCTCTACTTTTGATACTCGAAGCTGATTTTCCTGATAATGCTACAAGTTAAATCTTAAACAGTGTTAAATCAATTCGATTAGTTCTGGTGTTTGTTTATTTTAGAGACTCTTCTTACACAGTATAAATGTCTAAAGTCACACAGAGTACAGGGCACATGGTGCTGTGAGTTGAAAATACTTCAGAAAACAACCTCCAGTGTTTCACTCCCTGATTAAACTAGCTCCTCCATGGAGGATCATGGACAGACAAACATGCAGTTTCTCCAGCATTTTAAAAGTAAGTGTGCCTCTGCTAAGATGAAAAATAATGGCCATGAGAGGTTTGAAAACAAGCTTCTAAAGGGACAGAAGAGGATCTTTGCCTCCCCATCTTTCCCCATTTAAAAGCATTTGTTTGAGTGGTGTCTGTTCCCGATGTGCTCTGCAAAAGTCATTTGTTTAGCCTCTGAGGACCATCAGCAAGGCAGCCAGAGCTTCTTCTCTCCAAATCCATTTGTTCCCACCCCTGAGATACTGCACGGTCTCCACAGAGATCCTTGCAGAGCAGCGTTGCTGCCACTAATGAGCTCAGGAATCCCATAAAGACATAAATAAAATCAAATGCAAGCTTTTAGTGTTTGCTTACATGTTGATCTGATTGTAGCTGATCAAATCTTGTTTTCCAAGATGTGATTAGTGAATATTATGTGAACCGTGTACCTGAGAGGACTTGTTTGACACTTTGGGACACTGAGAGCTGGGAGCTAGATAAGAAGATCAATACTTCTTTTATGTGTGTATGCTAAATATGAAGAAGAAACCAGGGCATGGGTAGCAGAAACTGGATGCAGTTTAACACAAAGTTGGATTTTTAACATGGCATAAGTACAGGATTATTTCCTGTTTTGGACATTTCCTGGCTTATTTCTTTCCGACAAAGTTAACTCTTTCCTAAGTCATCTATAAAATTAGCTATAAGATAAGGATTTTATGCATTTCTGTAACATATCTTATATAGCTGAGCTGGTATTGTTCAGCAACGCTAAATTTAAAAAGAAGGTAAAACCTAATGTTGCAATAAACAGCACTGCTCCTACTGTAGGTTAAGTTAAAAACAAAAAGGTCCAAGGTCTAACAAAAAGGTCTCAGAACTGAAGAAGCTTCTCGGATGAGAGGTGAAACGTCTTCAAGCAACTTAAAGAAGTCCAGACGCTTTTCTTTGCAAGCTCCTTTGACTACGATGACCTGGATGACTGAGAACCTTCACAGACATAATGTCTATGAAATGTGTTTTCAGGCTATTTGTTATATTATTTTTTAATGTAGCATGACAGCATCCAGTAAGGCTAGCCATTTACCCCTTGTGTGTTTCATTAACTAGGATCACATTTTTCATCTAACTCTAAAAGCTACTTATATTACAGAATGTTACTTTCCTTTTAAACATAATAGGGATATTATTATTATCATCATTATTATTATTAGCCTCCTTTTAGGTTGGCTTCACCGTCTTTGCAGTCTTAATGCCAAGTTAAACTGACATAAAACTGGCAGAAGATCAAATATACATATAGAGATTCAGATGCCACCCCAATACATTAAATGGCCGCAACATATTCATACACATGTGCTGCACTCAAAGGGCTTTACACAACTTGCCTCATTCACCCGTTCATACAAGCACTTTTTGCGATGCTTTTTCTATGCAAGTGCTTTCTGTCTAACATTCACACACATTCATACACTGACGGGTGCATCGGAGAGCAACTTGGGGTTAGTATCTTGCCCAAGGATATTTGGTATGGAGACAGCAGCAGCCAGGGCTTGAACAACCAGCCTTCCGATTAGCAGATGACCTGCTGTACAGTTACCGAGGAACACTCAGTCCTCTAAAATATTAACATTGTATCTTTGACCACATGCACCACGACAATGACCAAAAATAACCAAGAAAAAAAGTCAATGTGGAAAGAGGAGGCAGCTCAGACTGAGCGGATAAAGTTAACTTAGAGTTAAGTTGAATATTTTTGCACAATAATGTGTAATATTTAGTATTTACTGTCATATTCCCATATATCATTGTGATGTTGTTTATTCTATTACTCTTGTTCTCTTCTGCTTGTTTTCTTTTTTCTTTCTCAGCAGGTGATCCAGGTGATTGATATATGCATTTTTTTTATTTTTTTTTTGCTGCCCATTCTGTTGGTTTTTGTCTTTTGCCCTTCTCCCCCGTCCCTCTTCTCAACTGTTTCTCTTTCCCTCTTTCTTTCTCCCCTTCTTTCCCCCAGTCAAGTCTGTCCCATATTCAGCAAGTGAAAATAAAATAAACAATAAAAGGTGAATCAAATGGACCATTACGGCAAGGCTGAGATGGTCAATTTGGTAAAGTAAATCCGTTGGGCATCTTTCTTTGCCTTTAGACAACAATTCTGATGGCAAAAGAGCCAAACGGGACAGGCAAAAAAATAAAAAAATAAAAAAAATAAGTTGAATTTTTTTTTTGCTCCGGTGGGACTGTGCTGGTGCAACTCCAGCTGTTTCTGCATTTTCATTTCTCTTTAATGTCACCATTTTCCTTAACTGTATCAGTACACACCATCTCCTGAGATTATTGTCTCCGTCACTGCAAAAGAAAATAAAGTGGAAAATAAAGGGGGGGAAAAAGACGACAATACATATACACTACATGTGTAAGCAATGCCTTAGTAATGAAAAAGTGTCTTGTGGAGAGGGGTAGAAGAATAGCAAGATGAAGCATGAAATTTTAGTGCTCCGTTAAAGTACGAGGCTCAGAAGTATATCTAAAAGTTACAATACTTACATTATTCTTATTTTTCTTACACATAGAGGACTCAAATTTGGTTGTGATTGCTTTATTTTGGGGGAAAAAATATAGCTCTTTTCCCACGACCTTCAATGGCACTCATGGCGTTTTTCAACCTCAGTTACACAAGCCTAGAGACCTGTCAGGGACCATCTGGTAACCACCAGTCACTGAAAGTTGATGTGAAATCAACTTGCTGGTAACCACAGTTCACCAGTAAAATGTGTGTAATCTGGGACCAGCTGGGAAGTGATTGTTGGTGGTTGCTGGAGGTCGGGGGCTGTTACGAGCATGAAATTGTTCGCAAAGAGATATATGGTGCTGTACCAAAGACCTGCTTGTGACTGTTCTGGTCACTAGCAGGTTACCACAGTCCACAGCCAAATAGAAGACACCTACTTGTTTCCAAACAGTCACAAACTATTCACCAAGCAGTAGTGAAACTGTGACAAGTGTGAAAGTGTGATCCAAACTGGAAATGAAGAACATTAGCCTTCAAATTGAAAGTTGCACCTTTTGAAATGTGCTGGTTGCTGCGACTTTTCAAGTTCCAACACGGCCCGGAGAGAAATAACCTTTTGATATCAAAAATTAAACTATCATTTTAGTTCCAACCAAAACCTCTTTGCAACCAATTTCCCGTGGCAATAGCCAGCAACCTCCATCAACCACCCACCAAGTGGTTGGGGAATACAAATTTGTCCTAGACGGTTTGATGCTGCCAACTCGCCAAACGGTGTCCACGCCTGTGTGACTGAGACGGAGGCCTAAGTTGCTGCTTATAAGGTCTTATAAGGACTTCATGAGAGCTAAGAAAATTCATGAGGTGTTCTAGTTTTACGCTGAACAACTTGTCAACAGCCAGTTGTTTGTCAGTTTTGGAAAAATAATAATAATATGCTCCGTTCCACTTTCCTTTGCCCAAACACAAATAAAGAAAATACTTTTTTTTTTAAAAACCCAAAACACTGGAAACATTGTTTTTTTATATCCAGGAATTTCCCTGCTAGAATGTTGTTAGTACGCTATGATATTGAAACTATCATTACTTCTATTTATAAATAAAGTACTATCACCAGGTGCACCCTATAACCAGCTGAAACATTTAAAACAAATACAGAATTATCCCTCACATTTCCCACTCAAATAAAGCCAAAAAAAGCATTTCAAAGCACCATTAGAACAGAAGAAACTGACTCATACAAAAATAATCCTTCTATAAGGAATGCTCGGAAATTAGCTCTTTGTGTCACACTTCAGGCGCACTTATAGAACAGAATGTTGTGGTTTGCGTTAGCAAGGGTGGTCTCTGCCCATGCAGCTACCCTCAGAAAATCCCGAAAACTATTCTAATGGCCATCAAACCACATCTTTATTGATATATGCTGAGGTGTTAAAAGTCATCATTGGGGGAGCAGGGGAGATTGCCGACTGTCATCTTTAAATACACCACTACACCA
This sequence comes from Haplochromis burtoni, assembly GCF_018398535.1. Classification (NCBI taxonomy): domain Eukaryota; kingdom Metazoa; phylum Chordata; class Actinopteri; order Cichliformes; family Cichlidae; genus Haplochromis; species Haplochromis burtoni. The sequence goes on along the minus strand of NW_024582705.1, from coordinate 135,397 downwards.
ATAATGACTCTTTCTACTCGCTACGGTGAAAATGAAATATGTGGGTGGTGCAAAGCTTTAAAGGGTGAACTAAACCAAAAGTCTAACATGTCCACAAAAAACCCCAACAAAAAAACCTTAAAGTATATGTGCAAAGTCTAGTCTGCCAGATTCTGCAGCACCAGCAAACAAGGTTTTCTTTTCAGGAAGCACTGTGACCATTGACCTCGGCACTAACACCAGTTGATTCCTTGAGGTTACAAAAACCCTGACGACAGCAATACAGGCTGTGTATATATGGCAGTAAATTTAAAACAGATCTTGCCTTTGTCAGGTGTTTCTTTTAGAATGTACGCAACTAAGACTTCTTGAGTTTTACTAACATTTGCATCTTGCAAGTCAAAAGAGCATCACTGAAGCGGCATCACATGAACGATATAAGTGACTAAACCAAACCAAATGTGGCTGCGCCAACCCTTTCCAGTAAGCGTATTTTCATATCTCACTTTTCACACACTGTGTTTGCATACATTTCTACCAAAGTAAACCCGGAGACATCAAAAAGAGAGAACTAAAAGGGCACAGTTCCCTTATACTGTGTGTTCAAGTAAATGATGACTCAGAGTTTCTGAATCATTATGACAGTTGTGTTCTTTAAATGCTGTTCAGCTGATGCAGATGTCCTCTGAGTTTGCTTGAACTATTCTCAGTGGGGGAAAAAAGAAAACACACACACACACACACACACACACACACACACACACACACACACACACACACACACACACACACACACACACTTTAGAAGTTTAGAAGTTTCTAAAAAAAAAAAAGAAACATTGCATTGAGACGCTGGTATGTAAGCATGCTGTGCATCACATAAACGCTCTATGTATACTGTTGAGTTCAATGTTTCAAGCTTTTATTTTTTTCCTTATTGGAGATTCTGATCTGTGTTTTTAATATAAGTACACACTGGTGTATGTGTTGTTGTTGTTGTGCAATTTAAAGGCCCATCAAAAGACAGAATGGCAAACCAGGCTGTGCTCTTAAAGCAGTGGTTCATGCTCTACTTGTTCATATATAAATAAATCAACACTCAATCTAAAATCGAATGCAACATGTGTGTTGAACTGTTAGCCTGACGACATGCCCTGCTCTTGCCTTTGTCTCAGACCAACTGTTTAACTGTCATAGTGTAACGTCACAAACAGCATGCCTCCAGGAGGAAAAGAATGCTTTCCTACAGCGTCACGGCAGAGGAGGGGCCCCTCGCTGTCAAAACAGGATGCGGGTCACACCTTATCATGGCAGCGCATCAAACCAGAGTTACACACCCTCAGCCTCATTTCTGTTTGGGTTAAACACACAATACGGCTTGCTCAACATTTCTGGAGCGAGAATATGTGTGTGCTTAAAGAGCAGGTGTGAATGGACTGTAAAATAAACAACACTATAATCACAACGAGCTAGTGTCCAACTGATCACTCTGCAGGTATTTTGGTTTCTGTTGTCTCGCCGTTCCTCTGCTATCTGTCTGAACACCTCCTCTTTCTGCATCTCAGTCACCAGCTGGAGCAGCCTTGCTACTCACTGGCTGCTTAAACCAGTACTAACTCACTCTCCTTTAACACAATAAAGTGTTTTACATGAGAATGTTTTCTTTTGCAATTCTACTCCACGTCATTTCCTTTTATTCCATTGCTACATCTTTGGTTAGTGGCTATGGTTAGTTAAACCGTTAATCGGAAACAGACTCAAATGGCAAGTGTTTTGGCAATCAATTGATTTTTTAGGTCATTTGGCAAGAACAGAACGGCAGAAAATTGTCATTTCCAGGTTCTAAAATCAATCATTGGGGTTTGGAACAACTGCTTAAAAAAAACAAACAAAAAAACAAAAACAACAACAACAACAAAAAACACACAAATAAAAAAAACCAAGACTTTTAACCCTGAGATATAAGACATCATCAGTCACAGCCACAAACTCTAGCTGTAAACCTGAGCAATCATACTGTATGTAATTCTTGTAACACATCAAAAGTATTTCAACCTACCCCTTAAATAAATTTTGAAAAAAAAAAGTTCTGTTTTGCCTTTATCCAAAATACAGAGTTAGGGTAGGTTCAAGGACCAATGAGTGTTCACTCCGAGGAAAAACCAAACTACTGTATCTAAAAGAGCTAGTAATAAAGTTCTAGAGTGCAATCAAAGAGTGTGTCCAAACCTCACTAATTAATACATTACCTTCTGGTCAATTAAAAAAAAAAAAGACAGGGTTGAAAGGAAGAAGAAAGAAAGGAAAAGATAGATAAGTAAGGGGAAAACACAAGAGCGTGAATTTAGGTAAATAAGAAAATCTTGTAGCACCAAAGAAGTATAAAAGAAGAAGTTTGGTCATCTTCAAATATCAATAACTGTATCAGAATAAATGATGTAATTTTTCTTCAGGACTCTGAGTGCATTTTGTTGATAATACTTCTGTGCTTTTACTTTAGAGGGAGTTGGAACACTTCTCCGGCGTGCAGTTGCACACATTCATCTAATCAGCCCTCCCTCCCTGCTCTGCCGCCGCTCCCTGCTTTAAACTGCATTAAAGCCCAGTCGATGCGGTTTTCAAGTGCATCCCGTTTCCATCGCAAGTACTGACATTACTCATCTTTAACAGATGAAAACAATGACTCAACTTGTAGACGCATGCCAGGCATACCCAGTTTGTGCAGAAATAAACTGGATGACTTAGCAGGGCTTGTGAGAACTTGTGTCATCCCTGAGGTGAAGTTGTATAAGCAATTAAAGCAACTGCTAGACAGGTTCATTCAAATTATTACAGTTTCATCATATTGCTATCACTTAAACGCACGCGCAGGTGTTTCTACACATAAAAGAGCAGTCTCATGTAGAGCACCACTTTAACGGTTGTATGAACACCCAGTCACTCCTTTATAGTTGTCATGTTTGACAGAAAACATGCAGTACAAACTGCTTTTCTACAATTTGATGGTCTAACAGAAAGAAAAATATACTATGTAATATTAGGGCATGGATGGACAAAAAGACTCAAGAGTTTCTCTCCTAAATTAAAAACAAAAAGTGAAAGTGAAAAATACTAAAGACCACCTAAAGCTGGTTTTAGAATCTGCATCTTAAATCAATTCCCTTTTAGCTTCTTAGTCAGTGTTTTTAAATGGCTTTGACTAGCTTCTTCTATAATGCAATTGAGGATCATCAGTAGAATATTAGTTTGATGAGACAACATAAAAGAGAAAAATGTTATTTCTTTATATAAAATGTATTTTAATGTATTACTGTGAAAGATATAAATGAATGAATGAAGTCATACAAGCTGAAAATAATTGGGTTGTCTTTGATTTAACTGTAACCAATAGTTTAAAAGTCAATTGATTAAACTATCATAACATACAAGAATATAAAAATGCCAGATACTGTATTAAATGATTTTAACTTAAAAAAAATTGAAGTAGAAATGGTATAAAATGTAGTGGTATAAAACAAGAAAGAGTTTAGGAAAATACATTTCCTAATTAAGAATCTGAGAATATGATTTAGTTCTCCCATCCCTAATTCAAGTAACAATACAAGAACATTTGAAAACGGCAATACAGAAAAATGGCTCCCAGTAAACGACTCTATGAAAGACACCTGAGAGCGTAAAGAATATGTAAGAGTCTGTATGTTTGAAACTGACATATGAGATATTTCAGCTTCTACTGGTTTTGTTTTTGTTGTATGCTGGTTTTAGAAAACAGCATACAACACATAACAATTTCCTTCAGCACAAAGTACAGAGTTCATATAGCTAGTCTGGTCCAGCAAACACTGCACCATCCAAACAATAGGCAGCCAATCTTCATAATGATTGGTATTTATGGTTGAAAAGTAAACTGTTCGTTCAATGTCTTTTCATCAGGAAATATTTTCACATTAGATCAACAATAAGCTCAAGTCCTCAGATAAATAGTTTCAGGACGAGCCTTAAAACCTGGTTCTACTTGTCCAAGTTTCAACATGACGTACTTTTAAAGCTCCAAGGCTCTCGTATATATGAGTCAGTGAAACTTGGGAGCTGCGATGAAGCTTGGGGAAAAGCCCGAGATGACAGTTGGACCAGGAGAACAAGATCATTTGCTTGTTATTACAGATGCAGACAAAAGTGCCAAGGTGGAGCATGCAAAGAGGCGGAATAATAAACTGAAAGTAGGCGGGAGATCCAGAGCAAAGACAGGAAGTAAATAGTCATGGGTACAGCAGTCAATGGTTTTACGTTATTTCACACACAGTCTGGGTACTTTGCAAATTTGACTAAGCAAACACTTTGACAACTTTTCTCCCAGAGTCAAACATGCACAGACATATAGATAATGAGAGCAGATGGTAGAATCGTTATCTAGCAGAGCAGGTTCAAACGCAGCAAAGACGCACACCGATACTTAAATTTGAATCCACCCCGTCACCACAATGATAATCCAGCTAATCTGCATGCTTTTACATTGCACACAGGGCATATTTTGAATATAATTTTGGAAACAATGCCGAAACTGAGCTTCAAGATTCCGGGTGGACATTTAATGGCTACTAATGAGAAGAGACCTGCTCTAAATTTCCATAACATTTGTGTATCAAGTGTTTCTAATCACCTTTTTTTGTAGGAGTCTTTCCTCTGAGTTTATTAAACACTGACAGGTATGACACATGTTAGCTTTGCACCAGTGGGATCTACATGTGTGCCACCACCAGTGAACTAGGGTGTTACTTTTATTAAGTCTATTCTGTTTGCTAAAGAGAAAAATACTCAGTCATACTAGTAATTTTGTTAATTTCAAGTCAAAGTATTTGCAGTAGTAATTACTCTCATCATTATTAGTTTTATTATTGCGAGGCCATCTCTCTAATCATCCATAATTTACAAAATAAAACGTCATTTTGATATCCTGCACTAAAGATGCTGTGCTTAAATAAAGTAGTGTAACACCTGGAGAGATTAAATGAACAATTACAGCAATTACATAGGAATTTGCTAATTAATTTGACAAATATACAATGATCCCATCATTTCCCTTTTCAGTACAACTCCAATAGGTTTATACCTTATGCATTAAAAATGAAGCATTAGCAGTCTCTCTGACAGTTGTAGCACCTCCATACGCCAACACAGATACTGGGTCAGTTACATTACCTCACCTCCATGTGAACCAGGACCTTATTGCTGGGGAATCTTTTATTGCTTAAAAAAAAATCAAGTCAAATCAAATCAAATGCACATGTCTTTGTCCAGATAAGTGCACAAAATAACTCCAAGGCTACAAAAGGATATATTGTATAGGTAGAGGAAAGGAGCATCAGTCTTCATTAAGCATGCTCTGGTTGTGAGCTAAGGTAACAGCCTCTGATTGATGATAGCTTTAAGTTCCCATTAAAAGGTAACCATTGCTCATAAGCAGTCTCTGATCAGCGCTGAGGCTGTGAGAGGTTAGTCGCCTGCTCTACAAAGACAAAAGCTTCTCTTTGGTCTGCAACAGTGATCACGAGCCCCTTGGCGTCCTCTTTATGACAACAGGAAAGACTGTTTTGCTGTGATGACCTCAGAAAATCCTGAGTTTGAAATGCTCCAAGCACTTCACCTGTTAACTAAAGTGCTCTGTTTGCAGATATGCAGTGAGCCAAAGGGCCATCGTCTTCAGGGACCACTTCACACTGGTGCCCCATGTTCCCATACAGCTGTAGCAATGGCAGGCTTTGACTTGCTGAGACAGTGTGAGGTTGAATAGCACTCCCCAGACATGCCAAGAAAAGACACCACTACAGACTGTGGAAGGCAGAGGCTGTTCTACAGCTCAAACAATTAGCTAATTGATAACGAAATCTATTTCCCAAGCAAACAAAAGAAAAGACAGATTAGCTACTTCTTAACAGTGTCCTGAATTTTTTTGTCTCACATGATAGAACTGCAAATAACAAAAGACTAATCCAGCTAATCATTTTCTTAATCGACTGATTATTTTGTTTATTAAGAAGACAATTTTTTAATAACAAATAAAATAAAATATCGGAAACCCTTCAGACTCACTTTAGCTTTGTTTGCTAGACAAAGATAACAAAGCTACACATTTGTGAAGTTTGGCCAAATAAATGTTAATTGAACCTTTTTTCTCTAAATAAATTGATTTATTAAAAATACATTATTATAAATATGAATGGGACTAAACATCAATCACTGACGCTCTAAATTGGAATAAAATATAACTATAACTACCGTAAATAAATTATGAATTTCACAACTGTAGTCAGACAAAAGGAGGAATATGAAGATGTCGCTTTGGACCCTAGGGGAAAATTGTGATGGGCATTTTTCACTATTTACTGACACTTTATGGAGCGAATGATAAATCACTACAATAATCAGCAGATGAATTCCTAATGAAACACTAGCAGCAGCAGCAGGGGCATGATATGGACAGGTGAACATGTTGGGCTACAAGAATGACAATGAGAACAAAACAGGATTTATTGAGCCAATCGAGTCAGGCGGAGGTAAACTAGTTACTCCCCTCCTCCATCCGCTGCTCTTCTCTGCCGCCTCTCCTCTCTGACAAGCTGAAGGTTAATGACGAAGGGATGCGGCAGAGGAATACAGATCAGAAACACTAAACTAGCCATAGTAAGAGATTTGCAGAATTACCTACATACCAACATATTTATATTACATACCTACGGACATGGAGTGGGGTTTTTTTTGTTTATATCAATATCTGTTTTGAAAAGTCCCCCAAAAATCTCTAAAAATTAGCATGTACTTACAGCTTGTTAAGATGCAATGTTGTTCAAAAATCTTAGCAACTATAGGCTGTATATAAAAGATGGTCTCCACAATGACGTCACCCATTAGCTAAAAAGCTTCCACCGAGTGTCTTGATGTATGCTCAATCATCCAGGGAAGGAAATCCCAGAAAGCTGATTCTGTTCATCTGGATGCTGTGTTTTCAGTGGGAGAAAGGTTTTCGTCTCTCATCCAAGTAACTTCTTCGGTCTTTCTCTCGTCCATATAAACAGAATCAAATTTCTGGGACTCCCACTGAGTATTTTCACCACCACCATCTTGTTCTGAATAATAGTTAAGTTTTTACTGACATCAAGGGACTAAATGGCTATTTTCCCTTAGTAAAACTGGGTGTTTTCCTTTTGGAACCAGAGGAGTTCCCTCCTGCTGAAATGCAAGTTTAAGATATTTCCTTGGCTTCATTTTTCAGACTTGGAAGCAAGTCCATCCTTTATATACAGTTTATGAGAGAAACCCAAAGCAAATTCAATCCCATCCAGCTATTCCAAAACTTACTGAAACACCAACTGTACATCTCCAAGAAATGCACTGTTTCCTCCTGTTTCAGTAATGTTAGCTTAAAACTTCCAACACTCAGCTGAGCTACAAATTTGTGATTATTTTCTTTTTTTAAAAGATATAGCTCTTCCGTAGGAAAAAAAAAAAAGATGTGCTTTCTCTTCACTGGCAGTTACTGATAAATGGGAAAAATACAGTACTAAAAGAACAAGCCAAACAAAACTCTGCATCAGCTGAGCTTCTGCCATCCATGTGGAAACAGGAATGACCTGAAAAATACCTGGGCACTACTCCAAGTCTTCAACCAGCAACAACAACCCCACTGAAACCAACTCTGCTGTAGGACATCAACACCCACTGCTCGACGCTTTGTTTTTTAATCTCACGCAGGTAGGCTCACTATGCTGTAAAACCATTTTTCAAAATGGCAAGTTTTGCCAATGGCTGCTTTCACAGCATGCGCCCAATGTTGCTCCAATAAAAATTGATCTTGCAGAGAAGAAGCATATTGAGGTCCTATGCACAGACTATTAATGCTGATCAACAAGCTAAAAGGCTGAGTGTGGTTGTCCCTTGGCATACTTACAAGGCTTTGCATCATTCACTAGGTGTGCCCCAATTCATTGATTCTTCATAAAATTGCAGATGAGATCCAGTAATGAGTGAACACAAGAAAGGCCCGAGGCTTCATGTAAGCATCTGCATATGTGTGTATGTGTATGTGAAGAAAAAGCAGTGCTTTCATTTATGAGAGCACGCTGGATTTTTAACCTTAAAAATACAAAGGTTAGGAATAGGTTTGGAACCACTGGACTACAGAGGTTCAGGATCTGTACCTAGCTGTATCCACCTCTACCGCCTGATGCATCACTCCACTGATAATAGCTGTGTAATTTCACTTTCAAAAGGGTTCAGAATACAGAAGTGGCTGCAATATTTCTGCACCTGCTTACAAATGCACAAAGCACAAAAAGAAGAAGCACTGAAATTACAAAAAGGAGGGGGGGAAAGGGGAGAAACAAGAGGCAAGTATATAAAAGGACTATTTCTTTGAACTGTGGCTTAGAGGGGGTACTGTGAGCTGCCTGTACTTCATCTGAAGGACCTGGGCACTTCTATCACCACTGACCGTCAGCAGGAAGCTGCACCTCCTCAGAAGACTGCTGAACTAGAACAGGCAAATCTTGGGCTGGACTTCAGCCGGCTCCAGTGATTACAGAAGTGCACCAGTGATAGTCGAGTGTTAATGCTGCCTGCAGACTCAAACCTTACCCAACATCTGAGCTCAGAAACAGAGCTGCCTGAATATCACATGATGAAATGTGAGGAAAACTACACGCGCTCACACAAGCCTGGTGGACATGCTGGCAGTCATCACTGCCTATCAACCCTCATGACTATGAAGCAACAAGCCAGTGACAGACTTGAGGGCTGAGTCTCAAATTCTGCACTTCAGTGTACAAAATGACAGTAATGTTGACAGAAATGTCAGGAAATGGTGGAAAATGCCAGTGTTCCAGAAGCCAGGGTGACATCTTCAAAAGTCCAAAACCTAAACGACTTTTGCCATTTTTTGCTTGAAAGATTATTAATCAGTTATGAGATAAGTTAACTAAGATCCTGTTCTTCTCAACATCAACACTCTTGTATCTCAGTAATAAGTGGAACATGTCATTTATTATGCAGGAAAAAGTGGTTAACTAAAGATTATTTACAAGCTTCTGCATTATGAAAGTGTACATTAACACGCAGTTCCATCTGCTTGTAGAATGATATTAGCTAGCTCAAACACACAGTATGTAGTGGTTACATTTTATAGCAAGTATTGCATTTTTTCTCTCATGTGCATCGTTTGACTTTTTAAATGAAAAAAAGAAAAAAAAAACAGTGTGGCACTGTGCAGGACATTTATTTGTTGTTTTCTGACCATGAGCAGCTTAAACATTAATCAGAATCATCTTTATTTATAAAGCTAACTCTCAATTTTCTTTCATTCCAGGCTGAGCAGACAAGCAAGAAGAAGAAAGAGGGGGGAGGGATTTGCATTTTCCCATAAACAACAAGTATTGAATACCAACAGCATCGATATTTCAAAGACCTCTGACCCAGTGTAGTTGAAGCAGATAGAAGTAAATCAACAAAGGATGAGGGAAAGAGAGAAGTGCTTCTAAAGTCTAAGTTCAGTGTAAGTTATGAACCTGACCTGAAAAGTTCAAGCAGCTTAAATGCAAGCTAATAACTGGGAAACGCAGGTACCAAACACATTACAGCACGTTTTCCCGCCATATGTAGAATTTCACATACACATATACATATAGATGTGTCTCCCTGCCCAGGTAAATGTGATGCTGTTCACAGCTGTGATATTTTTTCTACTCCCTAAAATAACCATGCTCAGTGCAGACGCACTGCAGCCTATACTTCAGCTCAGACTTGCACTCTGTGAACTGATGTCAATAAAATGCTCTACGTCATGTTTACAGCGAAAACCTCAGGGTGCAGGAGGCAGCAGCCATTATTATTATTTAGCAGCCATTATTATTTATACACTTTCATAAATAAGCAATTAGTCCCTTCAATACTGACCACGAGACTGAAATCTTGTCTCCATTTCAACATCAAGGAAGTGTTATTGAGAAATGCTAGGAAGGAGGTTCTACAGATATCAGCAGTTCACAGGTAGAGCCCCAGTGATTTGGTCCCCTGATCCCTCTGTCAGGGTACTCATATTATATTTTTCCCCTATAGGATGATCTATAAATAAATCTGCTGAGCCTTCAACTTGATCTAATACCATCACAAGGTAATCTATTAATTTGGACGTTTAAACCAAATTATTAACTACAAAACCCATGAAAAATACTTTCAGCATTTCTTTATGTTTAGTTCTAATTATAAAACATTAGCATACAATATCCGCAAGCTCGCTTTACAATGTTGGCATGTAGACACTACTATTGGGGGCATTTTCAGGGCTCCACTTTTCAGTGGGTACCTCCGAGCATGAAGAACTACTGGATGTGACAATGCTAACTGGTTAAACTTGAAGAAGACAACAAGTAGCAATAGAATAAGCAGTGTTACCTTCTCAAGCATTGCTATTAGCATCATAAACTTAATCAGCAAAGGCTAACGCAACAACAACAACAGCATTACAGCAGCTGTGGCAGTTCTCGGTTGTTTTGCTGCTTTGGCAACATTCAGTACTGACAATGCAGTTGAAGCTATTACAAAATTATTATATCAACTCGTGAGTCTGATTAATTTTACATCAAAACCAATGAAAAGAGAACTGATGGTCATTAGCAACATCACCCTCCCTCTGAACCTGCTTTGTGTTCCTGGAGAAGGTGCCTACAGCCTCTAACGATGAGAGATTTCACCAATCCAATCAAAGCTAGTACAACAGACCAATGACGGGGTGTAGACTACATATTGGCACAATTTTGGCTGGTTGTGTCGAACAACGGGTATTCACAACGTTTACCCAACAATACTACTTCTAATGTCTTCTACTTTCTGTTCCCTTTCTGCGTCTATTTTCTTGTTCCGTAACGACTCTTTGAACAAATTGTAGTTTCTTCACACAGGATGCATTTCTGACTTTTGACCGCAAACTGAATTAGACCCTGACCCTCCTAGCCTACTTCTAACAACTAGCCTTCAAACCCTACCTAAACCTACTCAACCCTCAAACCTAAACCGTAACCATAAATCTAATCCTAAACAGTAACCTGAAACATTGACCCTAAACCTAACCCCAACATATCAGAATATCTGTTACTTGGTTTTTGAAAAGCCAAATTAGGGGCATTTTTCATCGCTGATAACGTTCACAAAGATAATAATTTAAACTGTAATTTACAATTTGTAACAGAAGATAACTGTGTTGTAGCTCAACAGGTCATCTGGAGCAGTTCAATAAAATGACCACAAACTACGATATAGACTACAAAAAGGTAATAAAGCAGTCATCAGGTCTACACCTGAGAAGCTACACTGTCAAGAAAAAAATGTCTAAGTTGATCTTTGCTCAGATTAACAGTGCAGGTCTGTTGTGGAGCGTGAGGCTCCGCAGCGCATGTGTGCCAATTCATTTCCTCAAGGTCTGCTGCAAGAAAACCTTCCTCCTCCGGTGCAGCCCACATGTGGGGAGATTACATCTTTTATTTATCACTTCTTGGCTCTATTTTTCCAGCAAATTCCAAGCTGGGGTGCAATCAGCCAAGAAAGCCTCCCTGTGTGTGTGTGAGCGTTTGGGATGTGCGGACTACTGTTATTCCTCTTTGTAAGAATGCACATCGAGCCCAGATTCAGTTTCATTCCTGCAGAAACATTTCCCAATATCTGGGAACATAGGCCTCTTGTTTTGGCAGGGGAATGTGTTGTGAGTGCGTATTCACAAATACACAATGCCCACATGAACCGCCTGCATTTGATGGTGGAGGGAGGGGGGGTAGGCGAGGGATGGATCATGCAAGCACTCAGATTCCATTACAATTCAAATTAAGCACATGGAGTAATGGGATTACAGCCCTCAGAGATTCATGAACTCACAGGTGACAAACTGTAGCACGGTCACAGCTTCCCCGCTGACCAAACTGAGGGCTGTCTTCATTAAAGTGAGATCTTCAGATATGCACAAAGACACAACCCAAACTGGCTGTAGACTGGTGTGAATCATGGCCCATTTAAGAAGAATCTCCGTGCCAGTATACTTTCTCTTTCCAAACCTCTTCTACTTAACAAGGGAGTGAAAAGATGCTTTTGTTTGCTCTTCTTTTGCTGGCAACAGGACGCTTGAAAGACACAAATGAACATGTAAATAGGAACAAAGTGCCAAACTCACAATGGAAATGCTGGGCATTTGATATGTGTGCTGGGTAATTAAAATCTCAAAGAACCTCTTCAGAGAGGGGAAAAATGACACTAAATCAAGCACTGATTCATGCTGCTGGTGGACTAAAGTTCTCAAGCACAAGCACACAGGTGTCTGTTCCTGTTTCACTTGCTCTCAATGGGTTATAAACAAGATCACGTACGGTAATTCTCAGTTTCTTTTCATAAAAAAAGAAAAAAATGTATATATATACTTTTTTTCTTGCCTTTTAAAAAAACAGAACTCTAAAACCTTCCCGTCATTCCTCTAAATCTAGATCTAGATCTAAATATAAGACATCAATAGTGCATACTTGTCTCCTTTCCAGTGCAGCAGGTCGTGTTTATCAGCTTCTCACTGCTACACAATGCTGATCAAACTGTATGCAGGCTGTCAAAGCCACAATGCATGCTCAACTATCATTATTATTCAACAGCATATCAATTGTGCCACAAAGAACAACTCATTCAAATGTAATGTGTGTCAGTTGGGACCCAACCCAGTTGAACACTTCCCTTATTACTCAATAGTTTTATGTAATCTTTTAAAACAGATTTTAAAGGTCAGACGGTATTTGAACAGGCTCCTTTCTCATGATATGTGATACAGAAAAAATAAAGCTCTAACGCAACTAAATGCTTCTTCCCCGAGTCACGTCAACGCAGTCACTAAGTGATCCAAGCCAGCCGGAGGACAGTAAAATCGTTTTATTTGTCATTAATATGACAAAGTTTCGCAGTTCATTCTGACGCTGCTGAGGTGTGATGTGGGGGGAAATCCTCTTTTGTTTTATTTTCAGCGTAGTCTGTATTTTAAGGCTTTTTTTCACATTCAAACTAGCCCCGAGCTAAACAGGATTTAAATGCCTCAGTCACACATTCCCATTCATGCACCCAGCAGATTTAAAGCCCCATTGTAGCCTCTCCGCGAGTCTGTCGCCCTTTGTTGTCAAACCCTGTCACTTTACCTCCTCGTGTTAATCGACACATTCTCGCGCACCGACATTAAATTTCTCCTCTTGTTCTTTCTGTTCTCGACTGAAATTGTTCGGTTGTTTCATTTTTGTCCGTAGAGCCCAGTATCGCCACATCACTCACCGACTTGGAGTACGTTGTCCACGCAGCCGCTCTCCAGCAGAGCGATGCCCCGTCGGAAAGGCAGCCGCGTCTCGTCGCCGCTCTCCCCGCTACTTCCGATCTCCTCCCCGCCAGTGTTGAACGACGAATACATGCAGATCTCACGCTCGCTCCTCGGGAAAGACCAGTACACGATCCGTCTCTGGACGGGCTCCGGGATCCGCTCGAAACGCTCCTCTACCCTCTGAAACGGCCACTTCTCAGCGACTTTCCTCGCCGCGATGTCCAGGAGGGTCTCCGGACTCTGGGTTCTGCTCGATTCGCCCTGGGTGGCTCCCGAGCTGCCGCACGGCGCCCCCGCGGCCCGCTGGCCTTGTCTACATGTTGAGCCGTAGCCCGGTCTACAGCAGAGCCGCTTGGCTGGGGGCTGCTGTACGCGCTCCGCCATGATAGCTCCGCTTTAACGGCGACGGAGGAAGTCAACGCACCATATGAACGGGATGGGGAACGGAAAAGGTTACCCACGGTCTGATTGTTGGCCGTGTATGGCCAAATCATCCTTTTATGGCAACATGGGGCAGGGCTTCGGCGAGCTTGTCAAACCCCTTTGTTGACAAATTAAGAGAAGGCGGGGTCTGCGGGGCAAGCTCCGTGCTGAGGACTGCCAGGAGGGCGGAATTCCCGTCCGGCCCTAGTCCTTTGAAAGCCAGATTTCGGCCCAGAATGTTAACTTTGTACAATACAACTACAACGGTGTAGTTGTATTAAAGAGCTACTTCAGACGGTGGTTTTACCGGTTGGCGTTCACATTTACTAGGGACGGAGAGAGGGGGCTTTGTCTTTCGGTGAGGTGGATCAGGCGGATGAAAGCTAGGTGCCAATGGGCGGTTATTCGCCTGTCAACACTCGAGCCTCGTGGTTTGAGGGGGGGAGGGGGCAATGAACGCAGCACCGCCCCGTGTGAGGTTTACGGTCCACCTGAATGTGGGGCGCTTAAAGGAAACGTAACTGCTTCGTGAGAGGTATGGAAGTCAATTTTTGACAAAAGAAACACGAAATCTAGTTATGAAAAAAATAGTAAGGCTGAGTCACAAAGCCCGATGAAAGAAATCTTTGAGTTATTAACTACTATAATACGATTTTTAAGATGAAAACATCATTCAATATGTACATTTTGACGTAAAATGTTTACTTTTTTAACACATAACCTCTAATTTTCCTGTTTTAGCATTTTCTTTCTTTCTTTCTGGAATTCACCAACTGTACCTTTAGGTGCCACAGACGCTTTACGATGAACGGCACAACGTGTTACGTCATGTTGCATTTGAAATTACCTGCTGATTAAAGAACCACTACTCTGTATATGTTTGCTTCTAATGCTAACTAGATGCTGAGAATTGTGATATCTGTAACATGAATGCATGAGAAGAAAAAGGGGTTGTGATGATGGTGTAAGTAGGCAATGGGTTGTCATTTATTCATATTGAAAAAGACTGCACCAAAATAAAAAATAAACTAATTTAAAAGTAGTCTGCTTATTAGATGTAACTAGTCGTTAATTGATGGTGCCAGAATGCTATTTGAGATCATCCCAGCTAATTTTAACGCCTGAATGGAATAGTATCATACATTGGCTTCACCAGAGCCTGGACTTCAACTTTACTGAAGCAGTGTGGGATCATCTTGATAGAGAATGGAACAAAGGGCAGCCAACATCTGAAGAAGAGCTTTGGAACAGCTTTTGTCCTTTTTAAAGACTGGAGAACTATTCTTGAAGACTGTTTAATGACATTTCAAGACAATTTGCTCAACACAGCCTAACTGTGTTGAAAAATAAAGATGTTTATGTCAAAGATTGACCTTCAAGCTCATTAGAAAAAAAAATCAGCAAACTGCTGCATCTGTTTGAATTTTTTATAGTTTTGCCAACAAAATATAAAGAAATGAGGGGTGGCTTAAGACCTGTGCACAGTACAATACATAGATAAGATGTGCACTGTGAAAACACATATTTGAGCCCCAGTTATGAACGGGAGTACAAAGACCAGAACCAGCTTCAACAAGTTTTAAAGCTGCAAAAAGAGCAGTTTATGGGTTTTTTGTATTGTGTTTAAAGTATTTAAATAATCATTAAAGCTTGTGCAAATCTTTTAAAATGTAATATCTGTGTTTCTCTATTATTCGTTGCTGCCTTTCTAGGACAGTACAGCAGGTTATACTGAAATGAAAACTTCTGGCAGCCCCATCCAAAGATGTTTGATATCTCCTTTTGATCAGCAACTGGGGAACATTTAAGACACAAATTTAAACAGTTTTACTTGAGCATAAACACACTATTTGTCACCGTAATGGGCTTATCTGTCACTTTTCTCTTCCAGTTACAGTACCACCTGCTGCTCCTGCAGGACAGAGTTATCAGCAGCCTCATTTCAGCACACTTGCTCCATGCTGTGTAAATGATTTAGGCCCCCTGGTTGACAATCTTGAGTATTGTCTCATTTTACCCTGCAGACAGCACAGAAGAAGCACAGTAATGGCTGAGTCTATTCACTCAGCATGGTGGGAACACAGTGGGTGGGCTGGGAAAGAGAGACAGCAGCACAGACCATGGCACACTCTGTTGAATAAGACAGTACAGGCCTCTAGCATTTGACTCTGTGCTCATTTTTCAGGCATTTGACCAAATCTATCTTTCACTGTATTCACCAGATTTAAAGCAAGTACATATATTTCATTATATTTCATTAAATTGTCTTTTCAAGAATCTCTCAGTTTCTTGAACCATCTCTTTGATGGATACACTGAAATTTAGTTCCAACATTATTGTTCACCTATAGCAGGGGTCTCAAACTTGCAGCCACTTGCGGCCCACATCACATCTTCTTGTATATCGAGTTGAAGAAATAAAATGCAATTTGGCCCTTGAAGTTACTTTTTTTATTAGAGAGGATTTATTTGTTGTTGAGTGCAGTGTTAAAATAAGTTCTTTAAAAAAGCAAAAAATTATTTAATATGAAGGCAATATGAGAGGAGAGTACAAACACGTTGAGGGACTGGCTGTGTTAGTTCAGTGAGAGAGTTATTTGTATAGAAAACAATTTTCACTAGAAGTCAAAAACTAATGTGTACACTTACAGTGGCTTGCAAAAGTATTCGGCCCCCTTGAACTTTCCCACATTTTCTCACATTACAGCCACAAACATGAATCAATTTTATTGGAATTCCACGTGAAAGACCAACACAAAGTGGTGTACACGTGAGAAGTGGAACGAAAATCATACATGATTCCAAACATTTTTTACAAATAAATAACTGCAAAGTGGGGTGTGCGTAATTATTCAGCCCCCTTTGGTCTGAGTGCAGTCAGTTGCCCATAGACATTGCCTGATGAGTGCTAATGACTAAATAGAGTGCACCTGTGTGTAATCTAATGTCAGTACAAATACAGCTGCTCTGTGACGGCCTCAGAGGTTGTCTAAGAGAATATTGGGAGCAACAACACCATGAAGTCCAAAGAACACACCAGACAGGTCAGGGATAAAGTTATTGAGAAATTTAAAGCAGGCTTAGGCTACAAAAAGATTTCCCAAGCCTTGAACATCCCACGGAGCACTGTTCAAGCGATCATTCAGAAATGGAAGGAGTATGGCACAACTGTAAACCTACCAAGACAAGGCCGTCCACCTAAACTCACAGGCCGAACAAGGAGAGCGCTGATCAGAAATGCAGCCAAGAGGCCCATGGTGACTCTGGACGAGCTGCAGAGATCTACAGCTCAGGTGGGGGAATCTGTCCATAGGACAACTATTAGTCGTGCACTGCACAAAGTTGGCCTTTATGGAAGAGTGGCAAGAAGAAAGCCATTGTTAACAGAAAACCATAAGAAGTCCCGTTTGCAGTTTGCCACAAGCCATGTGGGGGACACAGCAAACATGTGGAAGAAGGTGCTCTGGTCAGATGAGACCAAAATGGAACTTTTTGGCCAAAATGCAAAACGCTATGTGTGGCGGAAAACTAACACTGCACATCACTCTGAACACACCATCCCCACTGTCAAATATGGTGGTGGCAGCATCATGCTCTGGGGGTGCTTCTCTTCAGCAGGGACAGGGAAGCTGGTCAGAGTTGATGGGAAGATGGATGGAGCCAAATACAGGGCAATCTTGGAAGAAAACCTCTTGGAGTCTGCAAAAGACTTGAGACTGGGGCGGAGGTTCACCTTCCAGCAGGACAACGACCCTAAACATAAAGCCAGGGCAACAATGGAATGGTTTAAAACAAAACATATCCATGTGTTAGAATGGCCCAGTCAAAGTCCAGATCTAAATCCAATCGAGAATCTGTGGCAAGATCTGAAAACTGCTGTTCACAAACGCTGTCCATCTAATCTGACTGAGCTGGAGCTGTTTTGCAAAGAAGAATGGGCAAAGATTTCAGTCTCTAGATGTGCAAAGCTGGTAGAGACAGACCCTAAAAGACTGGCAGCTGTAATTGCAGCAAAAGGTGGTTCTACAAAGTATTGACTCAGGGGGCTGAATAATTATGCACACCCCACTTTGCAGTTATTTATTTGTAAAAAATGTTTGGAATCATGTATGATTTTCGTTCCACTTCTCACGTGTACACCACTTTGTATTGGTCTTTCACGTGGAATTGCGTTCAGTTTTGCAGTTTTGTCTTGTTACACAATATTGGAAATTTAAAAATACAACAACAAAACACTACATTTTTGGAAATATTTGTGGGTTTGTACTACTGGACCACTAAAGTGGCCCTCCAATGAGATGACAGTGCCAGCAGCGGCCCACAGCTCATTTAAGTTTAGGACCTCTGACCTATAGGATCATAGATACTGTATGTTAGGTGACCTCCATACAGCAACCCACTCGGCTTTGCTGCCTATTCATTATCACTGACACCATTATTCTACTGTAAAACTGTTGATACAGCATATCAAACTGTAGACATTGTCTACTTTTACACTTTCTAGTATAAAAGATCCATGAATTCATCCATGAAGTTTTCGCATCTGTGAAACATCCAAAAAAATATAGAAAGCAGTTTATTTTTGCAATTACACTAATGGTCTGCACCTATTTGCTGATTTGGAACACTTGTGAGCTTGTGCAGTGGGCTGCACACAAACCTTAAAACAAAACTAGAAGCTAGAACACTGTTTTGGTTTATGTGCAAATTGCAGCTATTATCAGTGAGGTATGCGGCTGCCATTTGTTTCTGTATATCCATGCTCAGAACTCTGGAAACCTCTAAATTTCCAGATAGCTTACTGTATCGGGACAGTCACTTCAGTAAGCAGATTGTGGTCCAGTGTTCATGCCAGGGTTTACTAGGTTTGGGCTGTATGCCCTTGGCCCTATTTGGACTGAGACTCAGTCACTACAAGTGAAATTAGGCCTCGTTTAGTTTTAATTTGGGATGATTCAAGAGTGTGATTCATCAGCCCAAAACTCATAAGGTAGTACAAAGAAAACATAATAAATTTCTATCAGCCCAAGCTATAGCTAATCTTTGTCTGATGCTAAATATTAGAAGTTAGCACCTTAACATACTGAGGACGTGGTACATGGTAACCATTATTTCTGTTAAACATGCATATTGCCATATGTGTGAGCATGCTAATTTTCTAAAATTAGTTTCATTTCATGAGGCTAGCTACAGAGTTACCAGGAACATTTTTCATAATCTTGTGCTCAAATCTGTTATGAACTCAGAAAACTACAAATCCAATAATTATATTATAATTGAATATAAAATTCAAGATGGCTGCTTTTATACATAAAAACATGCTGTTTGTGGGGGTTTTGTACAATGGTGTGCAGAAGTCTTGAGCCACAGCCTGAATTCTTTTAGGCAAGCTTTCTTGTAATTTCTTCAAACATCCTTCAGGAATGCTTCTTGAAGGACAATTCAAAGATTTTCTTTGGATGCTGGCTGCCTTTTGTTCCATTCTTTGTCGAGATGATCCCATACTGCCTTGGGCTCTGGGGAGGCCATTCCATGACTAGTAATGTTCCATGTTTTCCTTTTTATCCAGGTATACTTGTATTACATTTGGCGGTGTATTTGGAATCATTGCTGTGTTCAGAAATGAAGCTGTTGCCAATCAGAAGCTTTCCAGATGACAGTGCATGGTGGAGCTCACAGTAATTTATTATTCTGCATTCAGAATAGAATCATTGACATCAGCTAAAAGAAAGTGTTGAAACTAGGCTAAGCTAAGATATGCAACCTAAGATAGAGTTAAAGCATTTTTCATTTAACTTTTTAATACATGTAATTTAAAAATATAATTTAAAAAAACCAATGTGGAAAAACAATGTAGTTAGTAAATGTTACTGTTGTAATTATATCTTTAACATAATTTAAACTAACTGAAATAACAGAATTTTGTGATGATTACACAATGCAATATAACTCTTTTAAAATATCAGAATGTACAAGTACTTTTCTCACAAGTTTTACTGCAGCATTGAATATTTTGGTATTAAATTTGACTGTAATTTTTTAAACATGTATTGCTATATATGTCATATATGTCATATATTTGGCAAAAAAGCTAGTTGTTGGTACATTTACTGTTTTGATAAGTTACACTATGCCTATTTTATTAACTAAAGCTACTGCTGAAAAGTTGCTTTTTATGTTGTTACTCACGCGCACACTCATCCACGGTAAACCTTTAATTTCAATTTTCAGTTTTATTTGTATCTACATGATGTGCATGCCTCCTTGAATTCATTGTACGTCAGTGAATATTTTCCATCCAGATCATTGGAAATATTTATATATTAAATACTATCCAGGTATTTAGCCACAAAGAATGCTTTAAGACTTCCATTAACATGATTTCTATGGGTGGACTCTCCCCGCTTAGCTAAAATGGCTAGTAAGGGTGACAATGACACTCTGGCTCACTCCTGGGGATAATCACACACACACACACATATACACACACATGCACAATACAAACCATAGTATCTGTTCATGCTGGGCTCATTTGCATTCTCATCAGTATGCATGAAATTTCTCGCTGAACTTTAATACCCTAACTGCTGCATAATACACTTTAATGAGCATAAGAGTGAGCATGACAATTAAAACTCGCATTAATCACTAAATGCTGAGGGGTGGGGATGTGGGGATGAGATGAGAGAGAGTGGAGGCAGGGAGGGAGGATACTGACTGAGGACTGGGGGGACAAAGAGCACTCCAGAGAGGATGGGGTGAGGAAGAGAAAAGAAACTGAAGTGAAAAATGAAGAACGCATGCAGCCAATGGATGCAAAGAGGATAAAAAACAGTAGGAGGGGGCTGATGAAAAGAAGATGTAAAGGAATAGAGTTTACTGAGTTTCTCATATTAAGCGCAGTTGATCTGGTGGGGGCATCTCCACATGAGCAGCAGATGAATGGTGAAGTTTGCAGACAATCGAAACACCCTCCCCTCCCTGTTAGCCCTCCTTATCCTTCACTCGCTCACATTTCCCCACTTTCTCCTTTTGTTCAACGTCCTCTTTAAAGGGTGACAGCGAGTATTGTTCATAAAGGGGATAGTGTTACCTGATAATGAAAACCTTTACCTCCCCCCCTTTAAGGTGCTCCTTCCCTTACTTTGATGCTGATGATGAGATAATTTGAAGGTTATGAATATTCATGTAAAAGAAACAAATACAATCTCATTTGGTTGTCTTTTACACCTCTGATCGCCCCCACCCTCAACCCCCTCCAGTCAGAGCAGAGGCATAAATGTTCAGAGGTAAACGTTCCTCTTCTTCTTAATACCTCTGTTTCATGGTTTTGTGTTTTGTTTTGTGGGGGCTGCTTTATAGGGTAAGTAATACAAAAAAGATTGTTGCTGTTTACCCATTATCAGTGTGCTTTTCTTTTATTTAGGGGGAATCCACATTTCTATCTGATGATTAATGTTTAAATGTTTTAGGGCTGCACAGCTAATTCTGTCTTGCTGTGAAAACACAAGAAGAAAAATGACATATGCACTCATAAACCAGTAGTGGCTCCTCTTTCAGAGGAGGAAGCAATACTTTCAGGCTAAAAGTGGGGCTACAAGTTACTTGCTAGATAAATATTTTATTGTAATATTATGTTTTATATTTAATTTAATATTAGATTTTATATCTATATTATGTTAGATTTATATTATATTAAGAAAAATAGAAATGATAGACTGGCAACTGTCCAGGGTACTGCACCTCTCACCCATGTCAGCTTGGATAGACTCTTGTCCCCCTGCAACCCTGAATTCTATAGGCAGAAGAAAATTGCTGGATGGATTAAAGCAATAACGTCTGGTCCCAAGATGGTAAATTATCAGACTTTATTAAATGTATTTTATGGGCAGAAATAGGAGGTAATGTATAAAGCTCAATAAAAAATAAAGCAAATGTCAGAGAAAAATAGAGGCCACTCTACTAAACTATCTATATGTATGTGTATATAATAGTTCAAACTAGCTCTTTTGGAGGCAGCTAGGATGATTAAATGATGTTTACATGTTGATCCATGAGTATTAGCAAAGCAATGTTTTTTATAAATGAATTTATTGTGTTTGTTTCTTTAATAGGTAATGTATCAGGAGATATTTTTTTCTGCAGAAAAAAAATCAAAGAATGTCCAAACTGTAGAAAAGCCATGGATGGAAATGTATACATAAATATTTAATAATACCTACAGACAACACACTGACCTGATTATGGATAATAGCTATAGGAAGTACTTCATAATTTATGGTAAATGTGGGTTACAATTAATAAATACGAAGACATCTTTATGCACAGACAGATGTGTTTTCATCACTTCAGAAGTGGCAGACACTGACACAACACACTAGAGTGAACATATTATTAGTATTACGCATGTTGCTTCCACAATATGCGTAATACTAATAATACAAGTACACACAGAGGAGATGGGTTTTTTATGCGGAGAGTATTCACTTTTCTTACAGCATTTGACCCTCTTTTGTCCTTCTTTAAGCTGAATACAATGTGTGTGTGTGTGTGTGTGTGTGTGTGTGTGTGTGTGTGTGTGTGTGTGTGTGTATCTTGAAGAGGCGTAATAAAAATTCCATCTGCATTTCCATAAATCAGACAGGCAGGTTTGTTGTCACCCAGTTGAGGGGCCTTAGAGCGAGGCCCCAGGGTCTGCTGGGATTAAAGGTTGTGTGTGTGTGTGTGTGTGTGTGTGTGTGTGTGTGTGTGTGTGTGAGTCAGTGTGTACATACAGTAAAACACATTACACATTCGCAGTAACAGTACCCACAGCTCATCAATGGTTCATCACTGGTGCAGCAGTCCTAATGTTTAAAACATATTTCTGTACATATTTCCTTCTGTCTGTGCTTCCTTTCCTGTTTCTGTCATCCCCTTTCTTTATGCAGCTCACTGTCCTTTCATCACTAATATATTTCTACAATACGTAGGGCAGACCTGCTCTGAAAAATGATATGAAAATGATTTTTTAAAGAATATAAATTCCTGTAGTAACAGCAAACAACAGGCATGTTTTTATTGAAGTTTAATGCAAACTACACCCAAATTTAAAGAAAATCTGCAAATGTAAATGCAAATTAATACCTACTTCTGTGTCCTATCTATGTGGGTTTTTAAGGTTGGTCTATTGAGATAAACAGCAGATAGTACTTATTCTCCCAGTTAGTGCCTTTAAATTATATGGTTTAAAGGGGACATTTGATTCCCACTCTATTCTTGTACACTACTAGAGCAGATTTACATTTCTCACATGTCACTGCCTTTTCACTTGATTAAGTCAACTGAATAAGTGTTTTTTTCTAAATGTTGTTTAATTTTTATAAGTCAACTTTTCCTTAAATAAAGTTAGTGCCTAATAAACCGCACCCTGTTACAGAGAGTGTTGTAATCGTTGAGAATAGAGTTCAACCCCAGACTGTGGAGACATTGGATTGCTACTGATTCCAGAATCTCATCTCCATATCACTCTGCGTTGAGATTACCTCCGTTGATGACCGTGGTGAAAAAGCCTTGTTTTTACAGTGAGGGAGTTGTCACCACACACCATCACACAGCCTCCACAAAAAGCTGTTAGCCTGTCAGTGAAACAGTCATCTTAGCATTCTCTGCATTTTTTCCATACTTTGACCCTATGATCTGACTTCCATAGACAGAATCTGGACTCATCGCTGGACATAACATTCCTCCGTATGTTCAGTGTAAAGGTATCTGACGGTGAATGGCACTGATGGCAGGCCTCTTGACAGCCCTATGAGACTGGAGATTGACATGGAACTTGGCCTTTAGTTTGGAGATGGTGCTAGGGCTCATTCAAATTTTTCTGCAACGTGGTTTTGCTAAACAGCTTGAAGTTCTCCAGTATCACAGACGCTATCCAGATCAGTCAAGTATTGCATGCTTGGAGCAGGCACCAACAGATTGTTGTAGCTGGGTCTATGCTAATCACCTGTTAATCAAGCACCAGATTATCAGCACCTGGGTTACCAGCAGCTCAAAACATGAGTAAATAACAGAATGAGTTGGTCGGCACTGACAGAGAACATTTGGCAGGTTTTTAGTGTGCACAACCCACAAATGCATTTTCCTTACAAATGTGGCACCGTTTAAAGGGAAATAAAATGGCTTTCCAACAGTACGAGTTTTATGGTATGCGCCAATGAAATAATCATTCAAACACAAATTTACTTACTTTTGTTTATTCAAGTTTCTTTGCTACCTAGTTTAAGATATGGTTAACAATGTGTTTATATACTGTTTCGTTGTTCATTATTATTCTAATTATTATTGTTGTTCTTGTTGTTGTTTGAAACAAACTATTAGTTACTCTTCTTTTAAGCCAACTTTTTTCTGATTGGCTGCTCACTCCCAGAGTTGTATGGTTAACCATATTAGAGATCTGTATCTGGAGGTCGCACAGGATCTTACCATGGTCATTCTCGACCACCCTAGGGGGCATCTCCCATTTTGTCCTCGGGACTTCCAGGCCATACGTGGCACAGATCTTCCATTATACAATCCTGGCAATTTGGTTTTGGCATTTCATACATGCCATGTACACTGACTTCATTTAATTGCCGATGTTTAATCACCGCTGTAACAGTATATCACAGAATACTGAAAAGCATAATAGGTCACCTTTAAAAAAAACTATACTCAAAATGCTGCAATCATAAAGGAACTGTTTTTTTATTTTTTGTTTGTTTGTTTTTTTGTTTGTTTTTTTTGCTTCATCTATTAATGTGATGGGTGTTTTTATTTACCCAAATACATATCTGATGTTTGGGTGTAATATTTGATGTCTAGTTCTAGTTGAAAAACAGTTTGGAAATGAAACCTCAAGGTGCAATGTACTCTATGAACATTATCTGAAAGTCATTGTTAAGCTTTCAATCAAGAGGAAGCTGTTCAAGGAAATTGTTGTGCTTTGTCACCCGTTTTATCTCTGCAGATCTCCCATGAAGGAATGGGAGATCTTTTTCTTACTATGTTATTGGTACAGCTACTGTTTTATATCAATATTTTAACAATACGAGCTGAGCTTCCAGATAAATGTAATGTGTTATTAAGATTAGTTTAAATTCAGGTTTTTATTTATTGAAAGCTGGTATTTGTCTGTATGTGCTAATCAAGATGAGAATTTGCTAATTAGTGAGCCAACACCACACACCACAATACACATGTGCCAAAGTTATTTTGACAATATAATCTGATAAATGTAGCTATGTGATTGACTGGCATGATTGACATGAACCTAAACCAGAATTGTCAAATTAGTTTTATATCATGGGTCACGTATAGGATACTTTGATCTTAAGTGGGCCGGACTAGTGAAAATAAATAGTAGTGATGTACATACTTCATTAGAATATACTTTAATACACTTTAATATTTCATATATTTTATTAAAATAGCAGCCAATCACCATTATTGATACTATCGGGAACGTGCACATATTATTTAAACAATACACTTTTAAACAGTCTTGTAATATTATTTGGTAACACTGTTATTTGTTGTATGCAGAATTACTGCTTTGATTGGTGCTGTTTCTCTTGGTTTTATTGGTTTTTAAAGCATTTAGTTATGTTGGAAAAAATGGTTTGTGTTAAAATACATCAGCTACGACTGAGATGTGGCAGGCAGCTGTTCATTTCAAACAGCAATTGTTCCATAACTTTAATGTCTTTATTGTTGTCCACGTGATACTGAAAGTTTTCTCTTTTTAAACAGAACTATTTTTCCTACATCTAATCTGAGAGAATGGATTGTATTCACAAAGATAAGACATGTGTTGTGGACTTACTCATTCGAAAATGACAATTAGCACTTATTTTTATTGTTGATTGTCCTCATAGGTAGACAAAAGAATGCTAAAGTCCTAAAGATGATTACAGTAACCTCACATATCAGCTCTGAAGGTGTTATTTTGTGATCAGTGATGTATTACACTATTACTCCACCCCCACTGCCTTTTGATTTTTGTGAAAAAGCAATAAGTATTTAAGTCCACCAAATTCTTCCATAGCTGTTTTCACGTGCACCGTAGCCCTTAAGTTTTCTCAGTATTACCTTGCAGAGTTGTGTGTGAGAATGAAAAAATGCACATGCCCAACTTACTGGATTTTTTTTTATTTATTTAAAGTTAACCTGATGGCCGATGTGAAAATAATGTAGGTAATAGTGTTATGTGTTCTGCCTGTTATGCAGTCTTATGGAAAAAGGCCAGAGAGGGATGAGGAGGAGTCTGTCTGAGGGATGATGCAGAGGCTGACAAAGCAGCATCTTTGCCCTGAGCAGACAAACTGTGTGCATGAGTTACACACATAACCCATGTTAAAATGGGTTATGTGTGTCAAATAAAATAAAAATAAAAAAGAAATCATCCATCCATTGATCCATCCATCCATCTTCTCCCACTCAGGGTCCTGGTCACAGGGGCAGCAGTCTGCACAGACACCAAGACTTCTTTCTCCCCAGCCATCTCATTCATCTTTTTCAGAGGGAACACCAAGCCAGTTGAGAAATGTAATCCCAACGTCCCGACTCTGCCCTGAGGCTTCCTCCTAGTAGGACATGCTCAAAACACTTCAGCTAAGAGGCGCCCGGGAGGCATCCAGGTCAGATGCTGTAACTGGCTCCTTTTGATGAGGAGAAGCAACTCTACTCTGAAACCCCATTGAAGGACCAAGCTCCTCACCCTGTCCCTAAGGGGGAGTCAAGACATCTGTTGGATTTTTTTTTTTTTTTAACTGTTGATTTATCAGTCAATCTTTGTTGTTATGTCCCTATGATCACAATCTCTGGGTAACTTAAGACTTTAACAATCTAATGGGTGCTGAAATTAAAACTAAAAACTAAAGCTGGAGTCTCTGTCATGACAGCCTAAACACGAAAAACATCACACATTCACACATTTCTCTTGACTGACTAGTGTAATGGTTGGATATCTTATACAGTTTTATTTTAAACAGGAAAATTGTTGTTGTTGTTGTTGTTGTTGTTGTAACAACTAATGAGCTCTAGATGAAGAATAAAAAGCACAGCTTGATGTTATCTTATTTAACCACAACCTAAAGCAAATACACTACTGTTAGTCTGAGGACATGAATCTGACTCAGCTACATCTTTGGGTTCACCAGCACTGGACTCAAGAAGGCTGCAAAGAAACGTCCTCCTGAGATGGTAAATCAACTGGTTCTTTTCTACTGGAACACTCAAAGCTTTTTATACTACATGTCTCATTCACCTATACTCAAACAAGTGCTTTCTAACATTCACACCCATTCATCCTCCGATGGACAAATCAGAGAGCAACTTGGGGTTTAATATCATGCCCAAGGATATTTTGACACACTTCTTACATGTTTGCATCACAGCATGTGGCATTTGTAATTCAAAGCAGCTGAATGAAAATTAAATGCTTTTCCCATGCATTAAATTTGAAGGTAAAAGAAGGTGCTGGGTGAAATTAGCCTTACCACTAGTTGCACTTGCAGTCCATTGACCTGTCTCTTTAAGAAAGAACTGAAACTAAAAACTGACAGAGAAATTGGAAAAGGTGTCCACAGAAGAGACAGACGAGTCAATGAAAGGCATGGATGTTGCATTTAAATATAGTCCTATTGTATCATTTTACTGTTAAGATGTACTGACACAAATTTGATCCCGATCCTTTTCTCAGATTCTGTTCAATAATCCAAACACCAAAAGGTTTGCAAAAAAAACACATAAAATAACATTTAATATAACTTCTTTTGACTTTTAATACCAATTATGTTCAATATTTCATTCTAAAGTTTTATCTTCAGATCTTTTCAGTCCTGTGTTCTTTAGTTAAATAGTACGTAAAACAGGGACAGAGAAGAAGACAGAGGGAGGGGAAAAAAAGAAAAAACTGACCCAGAACCTCTGGGCATGTCACGAAGCCATTAAAATTAATTTGAGACTCAAATACGTCTCCAAGCCCATCATTTAACTCTCATTGCCATTTATGTTCTTTTCAATTACATGAAGGAGTTTTAAACTGTTATTAATCTAGAACCTCTTCTCCTAAAAGTTTTTTTTTTCTCTTTTTCAGTGAGAGGAAAGCTCCCCCAGAAGATTTCACCCTCAGAGGGCCAGTACCAAAGATAGCGAGGGCGTTTTTAAGCGTGTACCTCCCATCTGATCTGATCTAGCAGGTTTGCAGTGGTGAAATTGATCCCAGTGGTAGATGCGCTGACAGGCCTGAGGAGCCAGTGTTCAAATGAATTAAGAAAAGGAGAAGAAGATGGCGAAAGGCTTTCTGTTGTTCGTCCTCTAAATAATACAGCGCAATGATAGCCAGCAAACAAAAGCATTTGTGCTGTGAAGGAGCGATACTGGGGATAGGATAGAGGCAGAGGAATGCTTGAATTACAGACGAGAATGGAAACATCTTTTTTTATACGTTTTGTTGTCTGTTAAACATTAATGAGAGAGGATGGCGACAGCGTTCCAGTGTCTGACCATCCAAAAGAAAAGCTAGTGAAAAGACTGGAAGCCACTAGGGTGCGTTCCCAAATGGCCACTTTTTTAATATTTGCAGCATAAAATATATATATATTTTATACTTAATTTTATAGCTCGAGGGTGAACAAAATAAATGAAAGGCGAGCGATTGTATCCAAATTCCCTAAAGGTGATTAAACTTAAATGTGTAAAGTCTCGGCAGGGAGATTTAGCCCTAAATAATTAACAATGCCGTATTATATTGCTATAAGAATAATTCTTCCTCGAAAATGCTGCATGTGTTTTTTAACATTCATGCATCTTAAAAATTATTGAAGGGCCTGTGCGCTACTTAATATTTCATCCCCCTCTGCCTTTTTCCAAATTTTCACAGGCTGAACGATGGCTTTTGCACCCCCAAAAAAGAAGGATATGAATTTTTCAGGCTTTTTAAATAATTAAGCTCAAAGTGTTTGGGGGGGGGGGCAGCAAAGCCCTGATAAACTAATCTGAGATGGAGGAGCAGGAATAAGGTCTGAGAGGGACATTAGAAATTTATTATTTTATCAGCAGCTATTTATTATTAACATAGAGAGATCCCATTAGCATTCATAGACAAAGGGACTCCTGGGAGGATGCCCTGTGGATTTCAAGGTGATACATTAAAAGAGAAAAGTTTAAGGAGGGGAAAGTGTCTGCTCCAGCCCCTGATCTGCATATTAGCCAACATCTTTCAGTCAGTGAAGTCAGCAGGATTTCTCTTGGTGGATTTTGCGAGTGGATGGCAGATTTAAGATGTGGAAATGAATCGTTCTGACTTCACAAAGTCAGCTACTGAATACTTGATGGTAGAAACTCAGAAGAAGTAAAGAAACAGGGCACAGAGCCCTTTCAGATCACTGCCATCACAGTGTGTCCAGATGTTTTTGTTACTATGATGATAAACCTTAAAGACTGTAGTGAATTTACACCACCGCTACCAACAGGTCTCCATTTTTCTTGTTAACATTTTAGCATGTATGTATGCTAACGTTCAGAGTAGATCTAGAAGACACATTTCACCTTCTCTTAATCCTGTTACACCCAACATTGATTGCAGTTCAACTGGGGTTGCAATACAGGCCCTCAAGGTATGAATGGAGTCAAATGACTAAAATTATTATTTACGCCTGCATCTAGATGAAAAACCCCTTTCTTTGTCTTTTGCACATATATTATTAATAATATATGCAAATTTCTGATAAAATAACAATTATGTCCTTCAGTTTTTTTCTTACAGGGAAACTGATTTTGCGCATTGCATTAAGCATTTAAGACAGAACACACTAACATGATGGTTCAGATACAATAACTAGATGTTGGAAGCCTGATTGTTTATAATGTTTTGTACAGTCACTGTGCATTGTACTTGTATGACTACGCATCTGACAAAAAAGAACCTTGGATCTGATTAAATCAAAATACTCATTTTATTGAATACACCTGTTCAACTCCTGGTTAACACAAATATCTGTCAGCCAATCAATCAGCCAGGAAAGGTGATTTAAGTGACTTTGAATATGACGTGGTTGTTGGTGCAACATGAGCTGGTTTGAGTGTGGGCCATTGTGGCTCAAGAGTTGGCAGTTCGCCTTGTAACCAGAAAGTTGCCGGTTCAAGCCCCGGCTCTGACAGTCTCGGTTGTTGTGTCTTTGGGCACTTCACCCGTTGCCTACTGGTGGTGGTCAGAGGGCCTGGTGGCGCCGGTGTCCAGCAGCCTTGCTTCTGTCAGTGCACCCCAGGGTAGCTGTGGCTGCAATGTAGCTTGCCATCACCAGTGTTTGTGGATGACTGAATGTAAAATGTTTTGGGGCTATATAAATACAGGCCATTTACCACTGAAGAAACTACTACTACTGATCTAGGATCAAACCTTTAGGAAGGGCTCATCCTTTAATCATAATATGCATATATTGTCTTGCTATTAATATTAATGGAATATGCTGCTTGCAAACATATTCAGTCCCTTTCACCTTTGCAAACCTAAATTCAACTGGGTACACATTAAAATGTTGCAAATATTCAAAAGCAATCTAATTAGTTGACCTACAGTAGTGTCTAAGAATGTTTCAGAATGAATAATGACAGTTTTCAATATAGCATTAATTTATTAATTTAATTAAAACATACACACACATACATTGCCACTCCATCTGGACAAAATGCAAACTAGTAATAGAATTTCTTTCACATTAAAGTTTTCTAACACATATAAATCCTCCCTTTAATGTACAGAATTAACACGGGATATCAGATATGCAGATATGGGGTAAAGAATAGATTTGTAGTCTGTCACTTCAACATAATGGAAACTATCCTGTTCAAGTCAATGTATAATGAAATGGATCCTGTTAAATGGTACCGTTCATATCAATTCATATGTTTGGTTCAGAGTGTGAAAATATTACATCTTTATAATTTTGTTGACTTTTATTCCACTCGTACCTGTTTCTTTTTGCTCTCTCTCCTTTTGCTGTCATCCAGCTCTCTTCTAACCTTTTTGATTCTCCTCTTTCAAGTTTTGTGCTGACACCAAAAAGTAAATGTAACAGTGAAACAGAATTTACCACCCAATAAAAGGCTCATTTATAATCACTTCACTAAAAATATTCTTACTGAACTAGACTGCTGCTGGCCACTGACAGGTAACATCACTCTGACTTAATCTCTAGAGCTCTGCTGTAATATAAACAAAAACTGAAGCTCAATTCAAGCAGAACAGGAAGCTAACAAAGTACACCTGCTCCTTGGTTTGCAACTAGTGATATACCAACAGACTTATAACTTAGAAAGCTTAATTAGCTAATAATCTGGCCTACATCACATTTTTGGTGCTATTTATAGAATAAATATATATAACCAAGACTGGACTTATTTTCATTGTAACCTGTTTCCAGTGGACAAGTTGGGAAAAGATAATATTAGAAGACAATGTTATTTTCCAGGATGCTATATATCTAATTTTGGGATGATTGAGCACTCACCAATGTCCATTGGGATTTTTCCATACAACCACCTCTATGGTTGACAGACAATGTTTGGTAAAAGAGGAAATATCCAGTAAGTTCTCTGGGATCTTGTTGATACCAGTCATTACAACCAAAGTATCCAGAACAGTATCTGTGAATGCACTACACATCAAAGCTTGACGCAGCAGAAGACTAAATCATCCATTCTTAAACTTAGAATTTACAAAACGGATTCAATATGACTTGAGATGAGTGGCAGAGCTCATAAACTCAACAGGAAAATCTTTACAGGAGAGAGGTGAAGAAGAAAGCGCAGGAAGAGCGGAGTGGGTGGTGACGAGCGTCAGGGGTGACTTGTGAGATAAGGATAGCAGCAAGTGTGAAAGGGAAGGTTTACAAGATGGTAGTCAGACCTGTTCTGATGTATGGTTCAGAGATGGTGGCAGTGACAAAAAGACACGAGGTGGAGCTGAAGATGCTAAGATTTTTGTTTGTACTAATCAGAATGAACATGATTAGAGAGGAGTATATTAGTGGTACCGCTCAGTTCAAGCTGAAGAAGAAGGTGATAATATTGGCAGCGATGGCAAAAAGTACATTCTTCACTTACACAGAAATATATATACTGTGTGGAAAATACTCAAGTACTTATTCAGTGAATCAATTTCCTATTCCCGACATTTTAGATGAATGGCTTTGCCTCCCTAAACATACAAACGAGCACAGTTAGGTGTTAAAATTGGATTTGTCAGATGGAATCCAAAGTTTAGCTGCAGTGGGTCAGGCAGGTAAAAAAACAAATAGAAATAACTCACAATCATTTCTATTTTGAGCTCCAGCAGCGTTTCTTTGTATGCAGGTTGTCATCAGATGACGTGTGCTGCTACCATTCTGAGATTTACTGCTCTTTTGTGGATTTAGCCAACTGAATTTAACAATCTATAAGCTGGCAATACATGAGCTATATCATGACTGCTTTCCAAACCCTAGTATAAAGCTAGTGCAAAGGTGGAATTCAGTGAGTGACTCTAACCAACATCATCAGCTTACATTCAAATTATATGTCTGCTACTCCTAATGTAAGCTAACATTGATTATGAATACCACATCTTCTCTGTACTAGACCAGCATAATGCAACCAAAGTACAAAGTACAATGCAGTCCAAACCAACCTGTTTGGCCTGCATTAAACTGCCTAGTATATTCATGCAACCTATGAATAACACAGAGTTCAAATACTTCGATTTGTTTTGAGAAACATTTCACAATATGAAAAAAACCCTTCAGCAACACATCATGTGTAGATATATGTTCAAAAACCTTTAAAATCAATTAGGACATGTAAGCTTTAAATTCCTAGTTTATCAAATGTTACTGAAGGGTGTTTACCTTTAAAAATAATTTCCTCTTTTCTTCTCCTCTTCTGTCTTTCTTTATATTTAGAAACCTCGGATTCTTTTTTCTCCCTGGGAAACAACAGCAGCCATAACTTTAGCTAGCAGACATGATGTGTGACAAACTGCACACATTGTGTTTGTGTAGTGTGTTTGCCGAAATTTGCTGATCAATTAGACATTTTGCATTTGAAATTACCTTTCAACTTTAAAAATGTTACTCCCCGTATGCTTGCACTTCTTCTGTAGTGCTATTTAAGTGCTTCTCTGACTATTAGACATAAACTACTGCAAGTATAAAAATACAATTATTTGCTAAGACGTTTACCTTAATAAAGTGGTATTAACAATTATCTCTTAATCAATGTTATGTTTACAGGGTTTTTCTGTTGTATTTTGTTTGTTGGGGGGGGGGGGATATTTGTTGCTTTCAAATTACTCATCACCTGGCTTTGCAATAAATTTGCCACAATGTTAACTTTTAAACTTGGAAATACATTTTTATAATTGAACTTATATTTTCATTTTGTGAGCCACTGTGGTGGTATTTGGATACTGGAACTCATGGCTTCCTGGCTTCTATAGAATCCTACTAGAGCCCTGTGTGGTCAATTAAGCAAATTCACACTTGTGGAAAAGCCTCTGGCTTCTTGTCACAATGTGCAAAGACCAAGTAAAGTCAAGTATAACCAGACAGAGGGGTCTTTAAAAAATATATACAAAATCCGTGTGTCTGCTTAATGTGTGTGAGAGAGAGATGGATGGAGAAGTCTTCCCATCCTTTTGAAAATCCTATAAGAGACCAGCTGAGAAAGAAATCCAAGTCCTCCACCTCCAGCTCAGCTTAAACCGGTTCACACACACACACACACACACACACACACACACCTCCTATATCCAACAACAAACCAACACACACACACCACGCACACACGCACACACACGCACACACACGCACACACACACCATACATATGGATGGCCTCTATGAAAATATCCTACAGTCAATCAGGATCTGCAAATTTCATGAGCTGTAGCGGTCCTTCTCCTGAATATCTTAGCAGGTTGTCAAAACAATCAAAGAGCTCTGAGCTCTGAATCAGAAAATCAGCTATTCCAGACTGAAACCGTCTCGTCTCTTCTATCACCAAGCCAATCTGTTCTTATCTCACACCCTCACAGCTGCTGTCCTTATACTGTAACCTTGCTGTGTGCCCAGTCCGAAAAATCTCATTACACTTGAAATTTGAGGGGAAAATGTAGCACCATAGGATTACCTCTTATCATCTGCTACTTGGAGGGAAATCGAAAAAGAAGGGAAGAGAGAGAGAGAGAGTCTACAGCCATGCTAAGTTTTCTGCAAAACTCAAAACATACCTCTGTGCTGAATGCAAATGTTAGTATTAGTGGGGCTGGAATTAAAAATTACTACTATTATGAATTCAGTAACGCAAAACCGAATGCTGAAAAGCATTTAACTTTTCTTATAACCACATACTACTAAGCGAGACTCACTTTATTCAAGGGGAAACTGCAAAGCTGAAAGATTAAACCAAGGCAGAAGTACTGTGAAAAGCTGCAGTTCCTCTGGGTGCCACTTGAGGCTGCTTCAAAAGTCAGTCAAACCCAGTAGAGCGTCATATTAAAATGCAGTCTATAGTTCAAAAACGGAAGCTCAAAATCCTGTGCGGGATGCTATAATGGCTATGTCTGTTTTTAGATAAAACACGGTGAGGAGGTCCAGCTCCTGGTCATTATTGACCAATTTAAAGAACACAAAGTGACTATCTGGAGAAACCACACCCAGGCCTCAAACCACTGCCTATGCAACAGAGACACAAATTTTGTTATTTAAAAAAAAATAATAATAATAGCAGGTCATCTTGTAGATGCTGAGCAATCATTGAGCATGGGCTTAAAGGAAATGGTAACTATGACAACATGTATGTCCTTCATTGGAGGAAAATATCCAGAAAATTTTATAAAAATAAATAAATAATGAATTCTAATTCTGAGAAGATATCGAGAAACACTGAATGATTTTCCTAAGCTCTTCTGGGCCTGTTCCCAGAAAGACTTAATTTTCTGAATAATTATTTTCAAGGAAAAACAATCTGCAGATAGTAGCAGTGTTGAGTGACCTGGACCTGAAGGCAAGGAGAACTTAGCCTTCGGGGTTTTAAAAAATATTTTATATTTCAGTTTAGTTAGGGTTAGAAAATGACAACAGCTCAGGTTAAAAAAACAACAACAACTTTTTAACATAATTAATCACGTCTTACAGAACCTGTCTGATAGAAAGAATTTAAGGCAAACTTCTCCCATGTGCTGCCTGGAGTGGTGTAGCTCCTCTGTGACCAAATACTCATCTCCTCTTTCACCCCGAAAGAACCCATTAATATTCCAAATTAATGCAAATAACCTTAAATGATGAATAATTGCCCCCATATCAAAATTCAATTACTGTTAAACACTGACGAACTGCTGATTGAAAACTATGAATAATTTCTTTGACAGAGTAAGTCTCACACAAATGTGTCTCTCTTGTTAAGAAGGACGGAGTGGTAAAATGTGATAACGAAGGTGAGATTTCATAATAAAAGCACAGTGAAGGTCTTTCTTTTTAAAATACATTATCTTCAGCTGCTGCAAAAATGAAATGCGTTTGTTCCATTTCATTTGTTCATGCGTTTGAGAAATGCCTGGAAAATATGTGAAGTGTGTGGAAGCTGATTTATACAGAAAGCAGTCTGAAATTACAACTTAAAGGATGTTCATAGAATCAGTGGCATTAATAAGTGTTAACATGATCTTGATTAGAAATGTAAGCTCTTTGTATACTCACTATATAAGGTATACTTGTTCAGCTCCTTGTTAATGCAAATATTAATGACTCAATCATATGAAAGCAACACATTCAGGTATGCAACCATGGTCAAGTTCTAATCAAACAGCAGAATGAGGAAGAATGGTGATTTAAGTGACTCTGAACACAGCATGGCTGATCCACTGGCACAATCTGCAGCAAATGAGTGATGTTATCATGTCAACATGGACCAACATCAGATGGCCACCTCTAAAAATAAAAAGCGTATTAGAGTAAAAGAGTATTAGCAAGATGTGCCAAATAAAGTGTCAGTAATATTCAAGTGCTGTGGATACAAATTAGATGTTATTGCTATGAAATTAAATGAAAAATGCTATAAGGTGTTATAGGTGCATAAAGGCTAAAGTCGGTCGTTTTAACACCTCTGAAATATATCAAAGGGAAATCACAAGAATTCTTTTGCACATGTGAGTGTAACCTTTACCAATATAGTATTTCCACTATTAAGGTTTAGACTAAAAACCATTTACAGTATAATACAAAATACAATAAATGTTTTTTATATACTGAATAGGATTTCTGTTAGTGATTCATCCATCCATCCATCCGCTTCCGCTTATCCTTTTCAGGGTCGCGGGGGGCACTGGAGCCTATCCCAGCTGTCATAGGGCGAGAGGCGGGGTACACCCTGGACAGGTCACCAGTCTGTCGCAAGGCTAACACACAGGGACAAACAACCATTCGCACTCACATTCATTTGCACATTCACACCTAGTGACAATTTTGAGTTATCCATTTAACCTATCCCCACAAGCTGCATGTCTTTGGACGGTGGGAGGAAGCCGGAGTACCCGGAGGGAACCCACGCAGACACGAGGAGAACATGCAAACTCCACACAGAAAGACCCCGGCCTGATGGTGGAATTGAACTCAGGACCTTCTTGCTGTGCGGCAACAGTGCTAACCACCGTGCCACCGTGCTAAAAATGATTTAAGCATTTACCACTGAACTAAACTCAATAGTAAAAAATCTTGTGACAAAATAATACCACAAATGCTAAATACAGTCATATTACCAATACCTGTTAGTTTAATGTTTCAACACAGCTAAAAACTGAGTGCAAAAGATTAATTATAAATTTTTAGTATAAAAAGAAGTTAAACACCGTATTTAGTGTGTTATGCAAAATTCTCATGTTGCAATGAGGTAGAATCAGCTGTTTACACAATGCATAAAACCTGGCTTACTGCAACTGTTAGTGTTTTTATGTCCTTCTGTCTAACAAAAAACTACTAAATAAATAAATCCAATATATGTAAATCTAGATTTCAGCAAATTAATTTAGCTCCATGATTATAAATATTGTATAATTTTGTATTGACGATATAAAGATAAAGATGTCCTTTTCAGATAAATTGTTTTACAAGAGAACATATTTCTGTGATTTTTAAGCTAACATTTACAGAATATTAAGATTGTGATTTATGTTCCTTTAAATATGATAGTCTCATTGTTTTAAAAGGTTTAGTATAACGAGTTACCCAGTATCCTCCTGTTCTCTCCATTAGCATGGATGACACATTAGATAAACAAGGCTGTACTTGAGGACAGAGTGGCTGCTTCATGCCTCTGCACACCTCGCTGGACTGATTTCCTTTCACATACTTTTTGGCACAGTGATCATAAAAATGAAGAAAAGAAAAAAAACACAAGTTTCAGCTTTTAGACTTCCCAACCATTAAATTCATCCAGTTTGCTGCAAACTGGCTGTTCTTTAGCTGCATGGTAAAATGTAGGGCGTTTTGCATGAACTTAAAAGTCAGTATCACTAAATGAATGTTTTTCTCTTTTCCCCACATTTCCAACTCACTCCCCCTCTGGACTGAAATCTGACAACATGGTGGTATTATTCATCTCTCTGTGCGCTGCACTTTCATGGAAACACCCGATGTAAGTGTTCACTCTGTGGGTGTATGTCATGTTTTTGCATCAACAAGAAGAATGTCCTCTGGGGGACATTACTCACCAAGCAGAGTGGCTACAAGGCCAAAGGGTCAATCCACCCCACACATGATGCAACAGCGCCATCTCCAGGCATGGCATCTGCAGAACATCACTATCAGTCCATTCGCGGAATTTAGCAACGGGTATAATAAACAACGTCTCCTTGCCAGTATACTGTTTGTTCTCACCATGCATCTCAAAACGATTGTTTGACTGTTCATAACCAGGACAGCTCGGCAGTTGGTACTGTGGACTAAGTAAGAAGTAAGAAGGTCCTGGTTTGACTCCAGGAGCCAGCTGGGGCCTTCCTGTGTAGAGTTTGCATGTTCACCCTCTTCCCTGCATGCTTTCTCGAGCTTCCTCTTACAGTCCAAAGACGTGCACATAGGTGTTAATGGGACTGTGAATGGCTGTCTCCCTATGTCGGGGATAAGTTCACCTGGAGTTGGGTAAGTGGAAAAAGTAGATGGATGTTCATGTCCACTTGGTAGAGCCAAAGCAATATTTTTTTAGAGTGAATATGTAGACTGGTTAGTATCTGTATATATTTGTGGGTGGTTACATGATACAGATCATACTTTATTGGTCACTCCATCTTTGAAGTATTTCAAATTAGTGTATTAGTGTTACATGATATTATAATAAAAGTCTGTTTTTATTGCAGCCTTTTAATCAATAAATGTATAGTACAGATATAGATTCTGAATTTTGACAGTGTGTATAAAAGTGACACTTATCTTCAGATGTTTTACAGTAACCATCATACAACAATACATCAATGTGTTGCTTTTTTCTAATTAAAAAAATAGTAATTAATCTTTGTTATAAAAGGTGGTGGCCACGGCTTTTGCAGTTTGAAGCCAGAAATGAGGAGACACTTAAACAGAGAGAAGACATTTAAACAGGTGAATTTAGACATTACTAAATTCACCTGTGACACTAAGCGAACTTTACTAGGACACAACTAGAAAACACTCAACACTAAACTCAAAACACCAGAGTCTTCGGCTTTTCCCAAGGGAACTCCTTCCTGCCAAAATGACCGTAGCAGGCAGTGGCCTGGTAAATTGGCTTCTTCAGTCCCAGCTCTCTGTAAAAGTGAAGTGCTACACTGTTAATAAAAGAATCTCTTATCTTTATCAGATGGAACTAGGACAAACTGCACATACTTCACAATCACTCCAGGCCTCAGATCAAAGTTCTTCTGTACGATCTGCAGCAGCTCGTCTTCGTCTCTGTTAGATGTGCCGTAGTGAAACACTGAGATGGAGAGTGGATGGCTCACACCAATAGCATAGGAGATCTTAAGAGCATGGCAGAGTGGACACCAATCATCACACGTTAGACACAAAAACAGTGATGCGAATAAAGAGTGAAATACTTTCTTTACACGTTGATCCCCTTAATGCCATTCGATTGTCACCTGAACGAGAGCTCGCCTGCACAGTCCAGCCTTGACAAGTGACTTGGCTACCCAACGTGCTGCATAAGCTCCAGACCGATCTACTTTGGAATAGTCCTTTCCAGAGAAAGCCCCTCCTCCGTGCCCACCCCATCCTCCGTAGGTATCCACTATGATTTTACGTCCTGTGAGTCCCGCATCTCCCTGTTGATGTATACAAAACGTCAAAGGCATATCATTCATGCCCTCACATCGGATGAAAATCACAATTTACTGCAGGCTTTAGTCATTCCTAACCTGTGGACCCCCAAAAAGGAATTTCCCACTCGGCAGCAGATGGTAGATGGTGTTATCATCCAGGTACTTGGCAGGAATGACAGCCTTCACCACCTTCTCCATTAGGTTGCATCTGATCTCCTCCAAGGTGATGTCAGGACTGTGCTGTACTGAGATCACCACAGTGTGGACACGCAGGGGCTCCATGGCTCCCATGTTGTCTCGATACTCCACGGTGACCTACAGAAGAGAAACCAAAAAGCAGAGAGGGTATAGTTTCATCCATAATATTAAAGGAAAAACACAAAAAAGATGAAGTGTGCAAGATTTTCCTTGTGAAAAAGCTTACCTGTGATTTGGAGTCTGGCTGTATCCAAGGACACTCTCCATTCCGCGACAGCTCCTTCATCCTGTAGTTTAGTTTATGAGCCAGAAGCAGGGTCAACGGCATGCACTCCTCAGTCTCATCCGTGGCATAGCCAAACATCAAGCCCTTAAGGGTGAAAGGCCAGTTACATAAAAGTTTGTATTTAAATCTTTAATTGCAAATATTTACAAATTATGTCTCTGAAAAATATGAAGTGTTTTGCAAATAAGTTGTTGCTTGGTTTGCCACTTGAATATCTCAACAAATAAGCTTACACAGTCATTCCAAGTAAATGAAACCCTGTAGTGAAGGTAATGCCTTGACCCCCTTTTCCATATTTTTTATTTAGTGCTAAAAATCAAGTTTTTCAAACAGTCCTTCGGTGAATACACCATTTAAAAATTCTAAAGGGAGGCGAGGGAGTAGCGCCAATCATCAGTTTATTCACGATTTCTGAAAAACTGGAAATTCCTTGTGGTTACATGATATACACACACACACGTTAATCTCTTATGAATATTATAGCAAAAAATGTAAATAATAATTTACTTGGGAAGAAATAGTTCTACTTCATTAAAGAGATCAGAGACAGTAAGAGTTACACAAAAATATGTATGAAAGTTGTGACGTCGTTTCTTATGGGTAGTTTTCAGTATTTGAATGTCAAAAGAGTTACAATCAGAATTATGACTTTTTTCAATATTTTCATCTTTAAATTGTTGATTTATGAATTTCCTATGCCTTTGCTGCTGAACCAAAAACATAAAAAAAAGGATTAATGTGTTTATTATTGGCCTCCTAATCCTAGCCCCAACTCCAAAATACTTATTCAAACATGGTGGCTGAAAATCAAATACTGAACCTGGTCCCCTGCACCGATATCCTCCTGATCCCTGCCTTCGAACACACAGTCTGAGATCTCCGCACACTGCGGCTCCAGAGCCACTAGTACATTGCAGGTCTTGTAGTCAAAGCCTGCACATCACAGTTGAAAAAATATCAGCAACACTCTTTGACTGTGATCTTTCTGTAAAATCACGTAATCAAAAGAATACCAATTTCATCCATAGTTTACCTTTTGAGGAGTCATCATAGCCAATCTTCTTAACGGTGTTTCGCACGACTGTCTGGAGGTCTACCGTGGCTTTGGATGTTACTTCTCCAACTAGTAAAATCATGCCAGTCTTTGCCACACATTCTGTAAAAATTGAAACGAATACTGTGAGCGAGTCTCTGGAAGAGAGGAAGAAGATGGTTTGTTATCTGAAACTGCATTTATTTCGTCATCCAAGAGGCACCCAGAAGAAAAATGCTGACCTGAACTTTGATCTAAAAGGCAAACACTGTTTAATTATTAGTTACCAAATTAGCCTACCTTTGCAGCTACATTCAAAACTAATTGAACTTTATTCACTCTAAAGATCTGTTAGTACTATTAGTTCTGACACATCACGATCCATGCTCCAACTGCTTGTCTCTTCGTTCACATAACAATAGCAGATGATTTGGAATTTCTGTGTTGAATTCCTGACGGAAATCTTACTAAATAGTGAAAACGTTATCATGCCAATCTAATAAAACTGGAAACTTACCACAGGCCACTTTAGAGTCAGGGTCTTGACTTAGGTACGCATCGAGCACAGCATCACTAATCTGATCACACATTTTATCTGTGAACACAAAATCAGTATGTAAAAAATTCTAATTGGGCAACAATAAAGTAAAGTGAAATAAAATAAATACATTCTGAAGATTTGTATTCAATTTGAATCCTGATATGTTGTAGAAGGATAATAATATATAAACTATGATAACAATGTTTATTTTTACTAAGCGATGTATTAAAGAAGTGTGGGTCAAAATTCCTCCACAATGATGAAAAATTAAGTCATAGATTATTTCAAGTCACTGCTAATAAAGGCGATTCTACAAGCTGCTTAGTTTGCATCATAATTGTATACTTAATCATACCAAGAAAACCACTTAACATATTTTCTAAAATGCTGAACTTTTCCAATAAATAATTTTTTTTCTCCTCCCACCTTTTGAGATTATCATGCTTTCTTTTCTTTTTTTTTCCAAAGATGTTTAGAGTATGTTTAGTATTGAAGCTTCAATCTTGTTTAAATATTAAAACTATTCTAAATAACTTTTTATGTCACATTTTTGGCAATTTGCATATTTAATTTCAATTTTGGTTTAAATTATATTTCATATTATGTTAGTTATAAAAAAACATCTTAATTATTTAAGGTTCTCATTTTATTTATATTTTTAAAAAATTGAATTTAGGATATAAAATTTAATTATTCTGCCGCAAAAATAAATTTTTGAATATTTTAACATTCATATTCTCATTTAACGGAAATAACTGAAGTGTTAATTGATCATCATTATTTGCCCCCAATATCAGTTTTGAGTAAAATTCTCTTCCATACACTTGTGTAGTTTGCTAACATCACGGCTGTGGTGAGTTACAAGGACAGACAATGTATGTGTGCATGTCCAGACATGTCCAAGTGTCTCTGATACATCCATGTGTGAATGTCTAGCTGGGCATTGTTCGTTACACTGTGAGACATGAGTACAGCACATTAGCCTACCGGAGTGTCCTTCTCCAACAGACTCCGACGTGAACAGGAAAGTCTTCCCGCTGCGGGTTCCGCTACCTTGGTTCATCTTCTGCTCGTCGACAGTCGCTGCAGAAAAGTTGAATTCAGCGGGTCAAAATGAAGCAAAGGGCAATCGTACCGATGTAGGTTTGCTTTATAAAGTGAAAGCTGCCTGTGATGTTCGCCGGCGCCGATTATATAAAGCAATGATTAACTCTGAAGGTTGAAGATAACTGTGATTTAGAAACTCCAGAAAGCAACTGATGAAACCCTTCATCAGTAGTCGTGCAGGAAAACATGATACATCAGCACACCGTAGAAGTAATTTCCGTTTCAGGATCTGGCAACAGCTGTAATGGCTGAAGAAGGAATGTTTGCAAGCTCGGGCAGCCGCAAGATGGCACTGTTGGGACGCATTTTCTTTTTTATATTGAACTTGTCACTCCCACTCCATGTATCTCACAGCTTTGGGCTAACAAATGAAGACTTTTTTAGAAAACACATTCCCAGCTTCTAAAATTATATGGAATATATTTAGACTGAGCCACTTAACAGGGCAGGGGCGGATCTACAGGTGCCCACCAGCTGAACCCACCCCCCACTTACACTTTTATGTCCTTAAAAGTTACTTTTAAAAACTAACTGTTTTAACTTACCTACCTAAAAAAAATCGGGTTTGTTTTCTTAGAAGAGATTATATTAGAATAAATCGTTTTAAAGTGTTTTTGTGGATATTTTGTTGACTCCATTTGCATAAAGGGGATTTTTACTACTTCACTTCATGTGCGACACTGCCTAGACCTCTTTGCCCCAATGTAAAGTTTTCTAGAGCCACGTTTTCTAGATTAATTGTTCATCATGTAATAATAAAACTACAGACAAAACGCTGGTTCTATAAAAGCATGCGCTCCAAAGAGAAATACACAGAGGCAATTTACTCAAATCTCTTACTGTGTGTAACTCAACTAATTATGAATACTTGCTTGCATTGTGATTGTAGCTGGATAAGCCTATTAAGACCATGGATACAACTTTTTTTTAATGCTTCATATTAAAGAAAAGAAACATAATGTTTAGTGATGCAAAGACTTGTAATAAGACTTGTAGTATTCACTCTTTTAGCTCCTCTCCGGTGTTCTCCATCTGTCCACCAGATGCCATCAGACTTTGCTCCTCACCCAGTCACCTGATTCACTTATCTGCACTAACCCATGATCTGTAGCCACACCCATTCACACACCTGCTTCCCTTTACCCCTCAGTTTGCAGTCCTACCCATTACTTCATCTGGCAAGTAACCAACCTGTATCTGTCCACTCCCTTTCAGCCTAAGGCTACCTTTTTTGTACCAGTGACTTCAAGCAAGCCAGCATTGATGCACACTTAAAGATTTGTCTTTATTATTTCCACTTCAGTAATCCACAGCTACTGTTAGTATTTGGCAAGCATTCTCCCTCTCAATGATCAGTTCCCACAACTCACACCCAGATCCTCTTTATTAGAGAAGTACATCCTGAGCTCAGTAAATAGAATTAATGGTTGAATGGCTTCAGTATTTATGTGTTACTAATGCTTTATTTTTCTTTGACTGCTACACAATCTTCAGTTATTCCTTGTCCTTTCAGCAGAAAAATGACACACAAATGAACACACATGCACACAAACACTACTGTGTTGCACTGTGGGGGAAGAAAGCTGAAAC
Organism: Haplochromis burtoni; assembly: GCF_018398535.1. NCBI lineage: Eukaryota > Metazoa > Chordata > Actinopteri > Cichliformes > Cichlidae > Haplochromis > Haplochromis burtoni. The sequence continues at coordinate 91,516 of NW_024582705.1, read as the reverse complement.
AGTAAAAAAAAAAAAACTGTAAATGAAGCACAATTTGGTGTGAAAACAAGACATACAAAACCTACACACATAACATATCCAACCCCCGCAGGCTAACCCACTGTGTTAATCTAACGGTTATATTGTTAAAATAATATTCAACTTGTATCCCATATTGCAGCTTTATTTCTGAATCACCGAAGACGATTTAAAAAGGCAAAGGCCATGCAAAAATGACCAGAAATAGATATGATACATTGATGAGACAGCTTACAGACACTGGTAAATAGTGCGTCTTGTGACCTGTTTTATATAACATATTTTCAAAAGTTTTCCAGTAATTACATAAAAAGGGGCTAACCTGCACTAAACCGACGCTTGAATATGTTAGAATGAAGCATAATTTCACAACAGAACTTTGAAACTGTCATGTGTGGGCTGCTACACTGGTGAAATAACAAACTGCACAACACAGGATGAGGAAATGAAGTGGAGCAACCGAGTGAATACACCCCTTTATTGCCTTGCAAATATCCCTCTGCCGCAAACACAGAGTACTTTGCCCAGACATATCAGCTCAACACTGGCCTGCATTTACCACTCTGACAGCTGATGGTATGTAAACCACACAGAACTAAAACCAGTAGACACTTATTTACCAGCTTAACTTCAATCTTCTTTGTCTGTAATAACTAAACAGGGTGGCTGTTTTTGCTCTTATGTAGTGATCATATAGCGGCCTAGTTCCTCAAAAGCAGGAAATGAAAGTACTGCATGTTCATGTTCGACTAAATTTAGTTCTCTCTGGTGATGGCGACTTGTTCTGGTAAAACAGTGAGACTTTGATTGCGGCAACTGTTAGTTAATAAGTAACTGTGAAGAGGTGCAACCTTCAGGAAACGTTTGTCCAGCTTTTGCTGTATGACCCGAAACACAGATCTCTATGTTTGTTTATTAAATTAGTTGGACTGAACTCGTCTGAAGATTTCCTTTTTTTGTTCGAAGCTGGATTTTGCTGTTTTAACCAGGAAACAGTGTTGCTATGGTAAGTCGATGTTATTTTTAGACTATAACTTCATTTTTGCCTAATATACTGCTCTTCTATTGATGACTGAGGGTGACTTGATGTCAATCTTGACATTATTGAGCAATCCCGTATCAAAATTTTGAAAGTAAAATTTACTTTGTGACAATGGTGCTCATCTGGCAGTGACACAGGCCTTGGTAAACTTACCGACACTTGACAGCACTTTTTCCTGTTAGCACAGTTGCAGGAAGTAAGGTTTGGTTCTTAGAAATAACTTATACAGGGACTGTAGCACCGCCATTTGCCCGGCAGACCTGTAGTAGCATACACATGGTAGTAAATGTTTGGATAAGGGACCAACAGCACTAAAAGTGAATCAATTTCCACCATTTTTCACAGGCTGACCAACATTCTCAGCCAACTCCCGCTGTTCCGGCCTCTAAGCTTGACCAAGTGCAAGGTCAGGTAAATGAGGTTAAAGTTATTCTGACAGACAACATCAACAAAGTGCTGGAGAGAGGCGACAGATTAGATGATCTGATTGGCAAGACGGATGACCTGCAGGCGTCTGTAAGTATCCGATCGTGGGCCTTTTAGGAAGAAGCTTGAAGCCATTTTATCTTTTATCATATATGAAGATATTATGTTTAGCTGTGCTACAAAGCATATTTATGCTTTTTGTTCATAAAGTAAAGCTTTCAGATACTTTGAGTGATTTCATGATTTCTGGGGATAGTATGGTATGTTTGTAACTAGACGGGTTGAGATTTAAAAAGAAAATCCTGCTCCTGATACATATAGTCATAATAAAATGCCTTATTTGACACTAAAGCAGTTTCCTAACCTTTATAGTTTGTTGTCTGATTAGGGAAACGTCCCTAGCAGTTTCCAGTTCCCCTATAAACCTTTGTTTTCTTTTGCTTTCATTTACAGACCAAATTTGTAAAATAACCCACACATTGCTACCTGTTTCAGCTATTCAACTACATTTCTTTTTTACCGCTCACCCACTTTTAAATGTTTTATTGTTACTTTTAGCTAGGATGTTTAAACAGTTATACACTACTGCGGTCACCCCTTTAGTTTAGTATCTATTTCATCTCAATTATTTATATATGTATGGTAACTTGTTCTCACTAGATACTTAATATTTCAGTATTTCATGCACATTTACATCTTTGCAATACATGTAACCATCCTTGGGCAACAAAGACTCAGTTTGCTCTTCTAATATTTTAGGGTTCCTGTTTTAATTATCCATTCATCATTCTTCATCACTTTGTAATCACTCAATCAGAAACCCTCGTGTTCATCTCTAAAGCTTGCAAATGGTTGATGCTTTATAGGGCTTCTGGAGATTGCTTGTCTTTAAACGACGCATGTGCTTCCTCAAATATCAGGGTTTAATTTGGCAGGTTTTTTTTCTTTTCAGGCTGACTCATTCCAGAGAACATCCACAAGGGTGGCCAGAAAATACTGGTGGAAAAATGTTAAAATGATGATCCTAATCGGTGTGATTGTGCTGATCATCATCATCCTCATCATCCTTGCTGCCACAAAAGTTATATAAATTCCACGTTTACCTACTCAAGGCTGAAAGCTACAAACATGGCGCTTACCGGCATTTGAATTACTCTTGCAAGTGATCACTTCAGCTTAAGCAAAGACATGTAAATTTAAAGGGCTAATGATTGTTGATTATGTTATTTTGTGACAACATAATGTGAAAAAGAAATTGAGGGCAGCAGAGATTGAAGTGATATGAAGTTAGCTGAAATACTTTAACACTCCAACAGTCTTACATGTGTGACATAAAACCACTCTATTAATGGAACAGAAATTCAAATGTGTTTATTTTTATTTGTCGCATTTCTTCATGTCCAATACACTGTATATATATTGTATGTTTATGACTGTCAAACTCTGTAATAACATATTTAATATATGATTGATGACTATGATAAAGATAATGAATTGTAATAACACATTTTGTATCTTTGCTACCACATTACTGAATATGTGAGTGATTTGTTCCAACCAATGTTACATTTCAGTCATGGAATATATGAAGCAGTTCACAAGTTAGCATTTGGACATAAGTACAAAAAACGAAGGGATGAGGAAAGCAAACTGATCAAACATTGCAGCAATCCAAATAAATGCATAACAATGAAATACTCAGTAGGTATAGGAGAAAATGTACTGTAGGTCTCGGTGTTCTTCAATTACTGTCTAGTAATTGAAGAAGCTAAGTAATCTTTGCTGGATGCCATCATCTCTCTGGCCAAGGCTCCAACAGCGCACGGTAGACTTTCATCACTCTGAAACCTATGAAAAACAAACAACAATAAATCAGCTATAGACAAACAAAGAGGGTAAGATTGCAAAACAATAGGAATCCCCTGTGTTTATAATGTCCAATGTAATAAAAAAACTATAAGAAAAAAACCAAACTGATTATTTTAACATATTACATAAAAAGTTAGAAAGTTAAGCTAGAGATCTTGAAGTGCATTAAATTGAAGAAGTCAAAGCCAAAATACTAAATGGAAGAAATGTTCAGATTGGTCAAAAATACACATTAAAGAAAGCATTACATGCAAATTTTCTGGAGATGTAGTGACACTTTGATTCTTCTCATTTTACCAAAGGTTATAAGAGGAAAATTTGTTACAGGAAAATTAACAAAAGGAGGAGCCTTTTCCATCGCTGTGAGTAACACAAAACAGAACAATACATGTACACAAATTAAAGCACTTTATCCCCCAGCACAGTAGAGTCCAAATACGAACCAGGTTTTAGCTCATGGACTACTGGCTACAAGAGCTAAATAAAGAAACAAGCATTTTAATTAAGATTAGGGATGCATATATTAACATTAGGAACTGGAAAGTCCAGAGAAAGCTGTATGTATCCTTTAAAAAACAAAGTTATTTTTTCAGATTTATAATTATTACTTGTGGGGGAGTAAGGGCCTGTAAAAAATGACAATTACATATGTATATTTTACGTTTTACATTACAAACAATTGCAAAGAAATTAAAAAATTGAAAGAAAGATGACAAAGCTGGACGTGTCCCATATTGTTTAGTTTAGAAATGCTGATACAGGATGTTGGAAGACCATACCAAATGGCAGCATTCGAGAGCGTATGCTTCTCATACCCGGTCCGCATTGAGCGGGCCCTGAGAGTATCTGGGAGTCAGCTCATGGCCTGCAAGGAAGCTCCGCTGGCAGGTACAAACAAGGTATGTCAGAGTTAGGAGACAACATACTTCCTTCTGTTTCCTTGCACATCCTTAACTTTGGCATCCATTTACTGTAGTAGCAGTACATTACCTGTTAACTTTACAGTTTAAAAAAAAAAGAGAAGATGCAAAAGAGGCAGCAGAAGCCGGCTGTTAAAATAATCGCCACAAGAGCGTAGCCTCTATGTTACCACTACTGTAAAGCACTTCAGGGTGCTGAGAAAAAGAAATTTATGGAGGAAATTATGCATAATGTTACCAAACATCAAAGTAAATATAAAACTACTTTAAGTTTAAAAGCAAAAAAGTATATATGTACTATTACATACCTATTTCAAGAGGAGGGTTTCCCCTATTAATACGGCTTGTAACTGTTCGTGTGACCACCACGTCGTGGCGACTTGCCATAACCACCAGATTGATCTGCACATGTGAACAAAGTGGGAATTTCACACGTTTGTAATGTTTCAAAAGTAGAAAAAAACTGGCCGTAAAACTATACTCACTGTTGTAGTCACCATAGCCATAATAGTTGTTGTAACCAGAGTAATCATAGCCACCATATCCTCCATAGCCTTGATTACTGTAACCATAGTTGCCATAATTTCCATAGCCTTGATTCCAGTAGTTGCCATAACCCTGGTTCCAATTTTGATTTGGGCCTGAAACAAAAAACAGACACCAAGTTGACATAAACTGACCTGTGTTTCAAACTAAAAACGAAACTGTCAAACCTCATCTTCTGTTATTAAATCAGACTGTTAGATTGAGAGCAGACTTAACTGCTAATTTTGTGATTTACATCCCAGAAATGTAAAACAGTTAAGAATTTTGTATGTGTGTGTTTTTAGTTTGTTTGTTTTTTAATTACTGTTTTACCATCACATTTACATAACAAGCCTAGCAGAGGAGAAAGCTTTGTTATCTTTAAGAACAGAAAACACTTTTTTGCACAGTTTGTACAAGTAAGCTTTATAAATATCTTTACCTGCAAGAAGTTATGCAAAACAGTCTACACTCACCACCTCTTCCCCGAGACCTAGATGAATATCCTCCTCTGCCACCCCAATACTGCTGCTGTTGGTACTGCTCCTTAGACATCGCCACTTTTATTTCACACTATAAGAAATTACCAGATTAAGTCAAATTAAGGTCCCATAATTCACCACAAATTCACACAAGTCTTCCATGTTCGTACACATTTTATATGTATATATATACATAAATCCCTCTCTCTCTCCATATATATCTATATACATATATATCTATCTCTATCTATCTATCTATCTATCTATCTATCTATATACATATATATCTATATATGTATACACACACACACACACATTTCAATTTCAGTGTCTGTAGCTTTAAATTAAATTAGGATTGGTTGTGCATCCGCCCCTTTAAAGAAGGGTCTGTGAGTGACAGTTAGAAGCAGCCAATAGGAGCAGCCCAGCTCATTTACACTATACTGCTGTCAAACAGACCAGAATGAGACACACTGTAGCTTCCAACTTTCTCCCTGCACACCACTCTTACTTTAAAATACAGCCAAATTGTCTGCACGATCTTTGTTTTTTCACATATATAAATGCAAAGTTTGTCCAACAAAGTGCTGCAGTTACAAAAATCTAAATTTCATTGGTGGGGAGCAGCCTCTTGGTAAACAGCTCTCCGTTAGTAATGGACCACATTAAAGTCAATGTTTCAAAGTAGTTCTCTTGTCTTACAACAGAATCCAAAAAATATACCCATGAGTGCACAGTTATTGTAAATTTGAATGAGTACAGAGATTAGAAAAGAAGCAAACAGATGTAAATGCTAACAGAAAGCCAGATGAGTTTAAGTGCACTGAAGCATATAAAGTAACACCCACACAGTACTTTTTAAAAGGTTACTAATCTGTCTGTAATAATTCCACAAAGTCACTATCCTCAGCATTTCTTTTTCCCCAGAGCTTTGACTGTGTATACAGTCAAAGCTAACAATTATGTTAGCCACATTATCTACATTTGAAAAGAACAGGGCTGCTTTAGTTGCTGTCACGTCGCTGCTGTGTGGCTCTGGTGTTTAACACCTTAGTTTGATTCATAATTATCATGTTAAAACACCAAAGTCACATAAACGAACCTTTTGATGCAGCAGTAAAGCAAAAGGTTGATCAGCTATAAAATGTATAAGTGGAGTCTGGCTGTTTTGAGACTGAGTGAGAGAAGACATACAGCTTTTCAACATATGCATCGCAGACTTTTTTCTACATATAAAAAGGGGGGAAATTCTGAAAAATAAAAACACATAATATAGGACCTAAAAGAAAAGGACTGTACCTTGCTTAATCCAATATTGTGGTACTTTTTCTCCATAATCTTCTTTACTGGCTCCTCCTCCTTGAATGTGATGAAACAGAAGCCTCTCCTTTTGTTTGTTTTGTTCTCCATGGGAAGCTCAACGGACTCCACCTGTTCACATTAAGACATAATTTAATGGGCAAATAGGAGCCCTGCAGAGCCACACAGAACAAGTGGGAGAAAAGATCAAACAAAATCTAATTTTCATAAGTCACTCACCTCTCCGAAGGCACCAAAATACTCTCTGACTTTCTCTTCAGGAGTGTCAGGAGAGAGGCCACCAACAAAGATCTTCTTTACTGGCTCCTTGCTCTTCATAGCCTTGGCTTTTTTGGGGTCAATCACCTTCCCATTAAGTTTATGTTCTTTCTGTGAGGCAACCTGTAAAGCAATATAGACCATTGACAAAAATGTACATAAGTGAATATTTCATCTTTCATTTTGATTTAGCGGAACGGATGTTTGATTGTTTGGGCATCATTGAGCTCAAACTTTATAGGTTGTATTCATAAACCGCGCAGTAGTATAGTTACATTCATTCTAATTTAAGTCTATATGACAAAAAAAAGGCCAAAAATGAAAATTTTCTGCTAATCATTAAATAAAACTGAAAAAAAAAACACCCACACAGACATGAAACTGCACAATCACAGCAAGTTCATGTCTGTTAGAAAAGCAAATTCACTGGTAATTTTAAAAAAAGCACACACATCCACTTATGTGAACAGGATAATACCTTATCAACACTTTCAGGTTCTTTGAAGAGCACAAACCCAAAACCCCTTGACCGTCCAGTCATGGGGTCCAGCTTTAACGTGCAGTCTACCACTTCCCCAAACTTTGAAAAGTAATCTTTCAGGTCCTTCTTAGTCGTGTCCCAGCTGAGGCCTCCAACAAACATCTTCCTGTTGACAAATCACACAAAAATAAGCAGGTGGTGTCTATGTGTTGAGACTGCTTTATAAGATATCTATGCAAGCTTCTTTAAACAGCTGGGCTGCTCAAAGGTCCCCTCATTTGCTACAAGTAATCTATGCAACTTGCTTAGTAAGTAATTTATCATCAATTTACATCCAGACAATACAATATCAAACACAGCAGATCCTCCATTCATTAGGTGACTAATGAGGACCTGATTTCATCTTTTATGTGCAACCAAAATGTGAACACATATAAGGGTTTTTCCTAGCTCAAAATGGGCCTTCACATATAAACATGCTTTGTCCATATTAAAATAGGGCAAAGAATCTGTTCCCTTTCTTAACAGAAGCCTGTTAACATCTTTCTGTTGTTTGTGACCATTTGATAAAGAGAAATGTATTTATTCTTGAGTAAATTCAACTATAATCATGAAATGCGGGGTAATTGTTTTGTTATTTTGAAGTGATGGTGAATTTTAAATGGTGTAAGTCCAAAACCCCTTTCTATATCAGAATCAGTCAATCACTTTATTGCAAGGAAAACCATGCATATAAATCCACCAGTGAAGTACTGTAGACCTGCAACCAACCAGTGCAGTGTTATTATCAAGAAAGATGGTTTTGTTTACAACTGCAGTGATAAAATGTTAAGATATTCCCTAAATTGAACCTGTTCTAATTCTTTTTAATTAAGGGATTCAGTGACCAGGTTGATATAAAAGGACTGTGACTCACAGCTGATGGCGATATATATATTTTGTAAGTCTTGTGACTTTATTTTGGGTTTTATTTCCCACCTTTTCTAAAAAGGGAAACAAAAATCCTGCAATGTAATGTATGCTCTTCATACAATTTTGGAACCATTAGCTCCACTTTTGATTGATATTGCCAACACTTAAACATTTGCTAATTATTAGCCAATATCAATGATTGGTAATCTAATGCAATCTTCTTTTTAGTGCTCCCATTGGACGTCGCTAAAACGGATAATCTGCCTATACTTCACCCTATTCTTTGCATCATTTTCTGTCACACCACAGGACAATAACAAACCAATACTCTGTATATGCATCCATACTTTGATTTTCTGAACAACAGGAAAAGCTGTTTTTCTAAACTGAAAACTGAAAATAATAACAAACATTCAAAAGTAAATGATATTTGAAAATATCACTTACTTTAGTCTAACATTTCCTTTTAAAACCCAAACTTTTAAAATAGCAAACCGGTAACACTCAAACACCTCGGAAATCGTTCTAGTGTAATGTTTAGTTTATGAATGTTTGTTAAAATAATCACCCCTCTTAATGAATAAAGTAGTACCCAACAATAACAATGCCAGGTCCTGCAAAAATCCGGTCCTGCAGCTACAGCATCTTTTCGATTATCAACAGTGAACCTGAGTCTATCCACCCTTCACCATACCCTTCATCCTCCTCGTTTTTACTGGCGTCGATCCTTGATCCTTCGGCCTCGCCCCCCATAAGGCCACAGTCCCCCGCTGCTGACATCGGGTCGTCACTGTTCGCCTCTCCATCCTCCTCCATTCTCATCATGTTCGGGTCGTCGCTTAATTCATAATCATCCGACATGTTTCGGGTTTTTCTGGAACAAGACTTAAACTAAAGCTTCACCCCTAAAGGGCTCTGAACTCAAAGCTACGTCAGATATCTCTGCTGGAGCTAAGCTAACTGTCTGGCTTCTGTCAGCTAACTGATGACAGGCTAGTCGCTGGCTAATATTTTGATATCATATGCTGTTAAATAAAATGTCCGTCGCTAGTTAGAACAAGCTAACTGGTTGGGTTACGTGAATCCAATGTGGGGTTAGTATGAATTTGGAGAAAACAACGCTCGGTATGAAAAAAAATTAGGTTGAAGTTACGATAATATTGAGAGGGGACTTATGAGCGTCGCTTTGTTTTCGTCGCCGTCATCTTCTTCTTCGTCGGTTAAAAACGGCTGTCAAACCGACGTGAAAGCTAGACCGCGCCCCCTTCTTTATGTAACAAATAGTACATTTTGGGCTTAATTCCCTCTTTTTTGTAGAGCCGTTTGCAAAAATACAGATGAAAAAAAGGAAATAATTGAGGCAAAAAGTAAGGAACAGAGCAAACCAAAAAGCAGAATTATGTAAAAGACATTTTTCAGTTAGTAATTTATACTCTGAACAAATTTTTGGTCAATAATACACCAAAGACAAAAAGTAGATTCATCATGATTGATGAATCAAATAACCAACCCACCCATCAGCATGTTAAAGAATATCATAAGATGCAGAATCTAACAGTCCTAAAATTGATTAATTAATTAATGTCATGACTACAATACTGTGCAAAAGTCTCACCCCTCATTTATTTATATTTTTCTTCCAAGGAGCCAGACTTTTGTCAGTTTTTAAGTAATCTTGAGCAAAACTTCAAGGTTTTCTGAAGACGCATGTTTCTGCTGCTTGTTAAAATCACTTACCTATTGGGACAAACCAGTGTTATGTTGACACAAGCTACTTATCAAAGCACCAATTTTAAATTGCACCTTTAAGGGTTTTTTGTTTTCCTTTCTTTTTTGTGGTTTAGCCATTTGTAATCCTTACCGTTCAATTTGGAAGCACTTTTTAAAAACAGTTTGGACTGAAGAAGAAGAAGAAGTCAGGCTTCTGGGGGAGACAAGGCATTTATTAGAAGTCCATTTCCTGAATAATACCAACAATGTTTCACACAAAGTCTGGCAATGTTTCAGTATTTTCACTTCCCAAGATCAACATTACAAATGAACAACAAGTATGGCACATTTAAATAGACACCATCACCTGTGAGGGGGATTAATTAAGACATTCAAACAAAGTTTCAAATGGAGACTCTCATTCTGCTGAGTGCATCTATACTGTAATTATACTTTCTAAAACGAGACAGTTCACTCACTGCACAGGACTTCATACGTCTGCGACACATTTGTTTGGGTAGAGAGGAAGGAAAATGGTACATGAACATTTACAAAATGGTTAAGAAATACAGTTCACGCATATACATTTGGAGAGTGGCAGTCAAATACAGTTAATCTAAAAGGTAAAAAGCTAGTCTCACATGTCATGTGCAGTTTCCTCCAGGCTTGTAAATGTAAAGCAACAGCTTCCCATTCAATCAAATGGTCCAATGACATTGAAGTCCCATTTGTGTTCCTATAATGCTTGGTGCATCCGTTTGTATTGATGAGAAAAGCATCCTGAAAGAACTGGATAGTGAGCCACCTTTAAAGACTGGAATTTCATAATCAGCCCCATTGATTGCCAGCAGTCCCAGCAGCATCGCCAGTCCCTCGTTACCCATCAATGTGGAAGAAAAAAACCCCCCAAAACAATAAAACACTAGAATTGCAAAAAAGGTGGGGGCAAAATAAGAGGAGAGGTCATCACGAAGTCATCCGTCTACGCACGTTGTTAAGCATGTCCTGTAAGCTGAAGTTGGCTAAAGGAGGTAATGAGGTTATAATGGCCCCTCTCCTCATCTGTCAGCTCCATGTTTCCAGGCCTGACCACCACCACAACATTAATGCCGGCTTCTTCTGCAGCTTTGGCCTCTGCAATGACAAATGCAGTCACGTTAAAAAAGAAAGTACACAGTTTTTTGCCCTTAACAGAATATTATTATCAAGACGTGACAATAAACAGAAGTGGCCAATAGGAGTCTCTTTGAAGACGGGTGTCAGACGGATTCAAAACCTCAACACAAAACGACTACTTTGAACATTTCAGTGTTTCACAAAGCCTCACTTTGCCGATCACTGCCTTCGTCCCACCGATCTATTCATCCTGGTAGTCTTTATGTTATCTTACTAGCAGACAAACACCAGACCAAACGGAGAATATTATCATTGCTAACATACTTACCCCGGGTGACGTCTGTCAGGAATGTGATTTCCTCAGGCTGACAGCCAATCCTCTCTGCAATTCTCTCATAGCTCTTTGCGTCCACTTTAGCCCCTATACTGGTGTCAAAGTGACCGTCAAATAACTGGGGGGAAAAAAAAAAAAATCAAACCATCAGATTAGACAATATCAATAACAAAAACAACAAGAGCTTACAATTTGTTTTAGCCATTAACAGCTCCTCCAATACAAAAATGTTACCTTCTTATAAAAAAATAATAAACAAAATTAAATAAAATAAAAATAGAAACTATGTGTAAGCAAAGGTTGTGTTTGCACTAAAGTAGGAAAGTGGAACAAACTTCTAGAAGATCTCCTTCAACAGAGTATCCAAATAGAAGTTTCTGTGCCTCCACGCTTCCAGAAGAGTAGATGTAGACTTTCAGGCCACGTGCTCTCCATGTTCTGATAGATGGAACTACATCCTGATAGACCCTGATTTTAAAAAGGGATGGGGGAAAAAAAAGCAGCTTATTATTATGTTTTTGTGGGGTGGCGGTGGCGGGTTATCTCTACTTCTGACAAACAAACCAAATTATGACCCAAACCCGAGTAAAAGCGTATATGAATTTCAAAAGTGAGGAAAATGATCAGTGTACTTACTCGCCTTTGATTCTCCCAGATGCATAAGCTGACCTCCACATGTGACCCTGAAACTGTTTGAGCGCTGTGGACTTCCTGTCTGCTGCCATCTGCCACAGAACATTTTCTACTACTTCCCTAATGGCCTTCTCCTCATCTGTGTGAACTGTCTGGTCCACAGTGTGCACAGGACACGCCCGGTTCTGTTTCATGTCCTCTTCAATCTGCCGTGACAGTCAGCCTTTTTGTTAAAAGAGCACTAAGGCATGTTCCCTGGTTTACTTGGTGGATTAAAACAGGTATGTCAATATTCATAAATAAAAAAAAAAGGCAAGCAATTCAGAAAATAAAGGATAGAAGCTGAATATGTAAGAATTCTTCAGTACCCAAATAAAGGTTTTCCCTCCTTTGTTCATTAGCTGCTGATAAATAACAAACTGCATTCCTGCCAGGCTGAGTAACAGCCTGGATTTCATTCTTCCAGTAGGGAATCACACTTAAAAACATGTTTGCTAGCTACCTGTTTCTTTAGTAGATGAACATCTTGTTTGCACTCGTCTTCTTCCCAGTGAGTGGACAGGTAATCCTCAAGATGCTCTTTGATGTACGGAAAAAGGATATCCTAGAAATGAAAATATGGACACGTGACAGCAAAAATAAATAAATAAAACATAAAACCCACACTAGAGCCTGAGTGATTTGTCAGCAGATCGATATCACCTATCTGCCAATCCGTATTTATAGCAGCGAATAAATTTTAATTTTAATAACAGAAACTACAGAAGAGATGAGAGAAACATCCTTCAACCAGAGTTGATGTCCATAGTTTGTCCACCAGGGGGCCTTACAAGGACTTACAAACAAACAACAACCAGCTGATCCGAGCAGTCAGGTAGCATACATGAGTAAATAAATAACAACATACAACAAACGTTAGAGAAATGTGATTGTTTCCGGTGTTGGAAAGCCGATGAACTTGAAAATGGGATTGTTAAATCACCATGTTGTTCTTAGAGATCTTATGCTTAGGCTCTAATTCAGTCTCTCTAGTTGGAAAATACCAACAGAACAATGTTTATTGATTCCTGTTTTAAAAGCCTTTTCCTTCATTTATGGTACAGCTGTTGTGTCTGTTTGCACAGACATTTGCCTACCCAGAGAGGAGTTTTTTTTAACCTACGCAAATGTGGTTCAATGTAGCTCTTGAAAAACCGAACAGTGTGTAGCTCAATGTTGATGAGCATTGTGAATGGTGACTTCACATGTCCATGTCTATTTCTAACGCACTTCCGTATTCTAAGACACAAAGCAAAGAGGCTTCCATGAAAGTAAAAACATTACATGAAACTGCTAATTACAACACTTCTTGTGTGACATGAACGCAGCGTTAGGTGTGTTCGTTGTCAAACGGTATTTCTGGTTATATAAAGCAAATATAGACATTTGTAGAAGCAAATCAATAAAATTGCATTATATTCAGGAGATAGAGAGACCCTGTGAAGTTTTGTTGGTTTAGATGTGTGCTACCGGTGACAGGCAGCTGTTAGCATAGCCGCACAACCGTGCAGACTTCGTTTGCATTGCATTTCACGCTGCTTACCTTCACAAATGTAATCGGTGTGGTGGTGCCTTCAATGTCGAGCAGCAGGGCACTACTGCAGGCAGGAATAGAAACAGTGGCCATTTTTACTGGGTGAGTCTGCAACGGCTCTTGTTAGCTGACGTTAGCTTACTAATTAGCAGCACCGCGGTGGAAGAACCAGGCTGGACCCGGTCCTCGCTGTTTTTACAAGACTAACAGATCAAGCAGACTACAGATTATGCACGCGCTAACAAATTTATCTGGTGGTAAGCCACTAACTAGCAGTCACTTCACAGCTAACAAACAGGGCAGTAATATGCACACATGGCCAGCTCCGTCAGTTCAGACTCCACGCCAGTAGGCGGCGGTACCTTAATAATGAACAACAAGTAAAACAACAATAAGAATTTGTTTATTTGTTTAAAACGTTATTTAAAATCGATATTCCAACACTCAGTTTACTTGTCTGTGCCATTTTATTAAATGAAAGCATGTTTTGCATTTGGTATTATTTATTGGTTAACATTTATGCCAGTATAAAGAAATGTGCGAAGACAACAGGGGGCTATTTTATATGAAAGTCTTTTATTTGTCCTACAACAGCAATACTGAAACTATGCCAGAGCAACACTGTAATGCAGAGGTAGTAGTATAAGGCACACCTGTTAACTGATCATTAACACAAATATCTAATTAGCCAAGTAAGTAAACTAAAATTTTATTTGTATAGCCCCTTTCAAGATAAAAAATTACAGGGCTATAAAAGGGCTATCTTAAATAAACCAAACATGAGTGAACAAAGGTGAATAAGTCTGCACAGAGCTGATGAGCTGATTTTAAGTCTCTATGAAACTTTTCAACTCATATACACTTTCACCAGTCTTATAACTAAATACTGTGATGGTGGTCTTGAGTTTGACATGTAATGAATCAGCTATTATTGTAATGTTTTAATGTAATTAGTACTGTAAAACTAAAATAGGACTTGTTGTACATTTTCTATTTTATAACCACAAGTTTGTTATTACAACACATCTCTTTTTTTGAAAAGCATCTCCAAACTTAAAGGCTGGACAGGAACAATTCAATTTATTGGTGATACTTACATAGTGCAAGTAAAATTCCATCACCATTAAATGTTTAGAAGTATTCATCTTCAAGATCATGATGAAGGGTCAGAGTGTATCTTTACACTTTCTGTGAGGATATTTTATGTAATAAATAATATATGATGTAGTGTCTTTTTGTTTTGTTTCAATTTTTTCAATTTATGGCAGGGCTGTGACTGGATGTCGAACCAGGGACATCTATTGTAGAGCCAACTGTAAATCGGTGCAAAATGAAGTAAGGATCCATAAAGACAGTGCCAAGTGGATCGGCAAGAATCAAGAAAGTGGTGAGGAATAAGTAATGTTTAATGTTGTCTCTAAAATGTCCCAAAATGTTAGAAAACATCTTTAAATTTTAACTTTTATTGTTGCTTTTCCGCTTTTTGCTTTTAAAAGTCAGAAGAAAAGGGGAAAAAAGAGAAACCACACAAAATAATTTCTCATTAAATTACACTGATTTTGTTTAATATGTTTTTTGTTTTATTAAAGATGCTGGCTTTTCATTTTTCATTTCCGGTTCTGGTCTCTTCACTGTGCTGTGCTCCACCACTCCTGCAACCTAGAACTGGTCTAGTAACTTGTGTGTCTTACAGTGACATAAGTGCTACATAGGGGCTTTAGCTGTCTAGCTCAAATTTCTCTCTACGATGTAGGGTTTGGATTTTCTCTCCTAAACTGTGATCGTTGGCAGTCTCCGCCGGTCGATCTGCCTGAGTGTATGTTTTTCTGTTTTGTTTTGGCTCCCCTGCCTTCTCCTGTATGTGTGTTTTCCAGTGTGCCAGTTTATGGGTGTCATCAGGCCAGAAGGTCTTTCCCACGCTGAAGCCAGCCACACCTGTCTTCCATCTAGATTCCAGGTGCTGCTGATCACTTTCGCAAAGTGGTTACTAAACTGTTTGACTGAGCTTGAGTCAACGCTGGATCGTTCAGTTACGGAGTTAGTTATTTGGGTCCTGTTCTCACCACGCACCTTGACATAAATAATAAACACTTTGGTTTAGAAACAGCATTTTGTCTTTAGTTGTGTTATCATTGTCTAATATTTAAATTTTTTCAATGATCTGAAACACTTTTTTACACCAATGTATGTACGTAGAAGTTCTGTTAAAAAACCATCAACAGAATCATTCCAACAATGTGAACCTGAAGCTGTCACTGCAACTCTACTAATGCCCAGTTTGTAACAACAGACATGATGCCTCATGCTACAAAACAGCCCTAAGAGATGCAGTTAAATGTGGCCTCAAAGTCCAAAAAACCGCACGCATATCATACAGTTGGGCAAACTTGTCGACACTGTTCTTCAGAGGATAAAGTGTTGGTGCCGTGTTCCACCACCAGACGTCCAAACTATGTTGCAGAGATGTGCAAACCAGGAAAGCACAAGAGCCTTAAGGCCATTTTCAGAACTTTTTTAAATTGTAATTCTAAGAATCAAAGGAGCTTGCAAAGAAAAGCGTCTGGACTTCTTTAAGTTGCTTGAAGACGTTTCACCTCTCATCCGAGAAGCTCCTTCAGTTCTAAGGTCAAATGGTGGAGAGTCCCAGATATAAACCTAGTGGGAGTAACCCCCCACAGAGGGACAAAAGGACCCCCTGATGATCCT
>NW_024582705.1:66213-73173 GCF_018398535.1 Haplochromis burtoni | reverse complement strand
AACGTCTTCAAGCAACTTAAAGAAGTCCAGACGCTTTTCTTTGCAAGCTCCTTTGACTACGATGACCTGGATGACTGAGAACCTTCACAGACACAATTCTAAGAATCGTTTGGCACATGGTGTTTTGGAAATGTAAATAATGATCAAATGATAACTACAACAGCGGCATTAATAATAATGTTGCTAAGAGTTATAGACCTTCATTTCTTCTAAATGTGTGTAGAACACCAACAGATTCATTAAAATATACATGAATCACTGACTTGTGAGACTGTTTCAGTTTCTTTAGTTATATCTCCTCCTGTTTTCTTGCTTTAATGATGCAGGCTTACACTATCATCACTTTCTCCACTTCACCTTGAGGTAAACTTGCTTCTTTGCAAAGAGTAGTAGAAGCATGGCACTATATGGATGATTCAGAGTCTCTAACAAACACAGTGGCATGAACATTACAGGTTTTCTGTAATTCTGTGTGCGCTGTTTTTTGCTCAGGATAACAATGTTTCCATACACATACTGAACGAGGCCCAATGTTTGTTTGTTTGTTTTTTCACAGAAAAACTGGATCTACATAGTTCTACCTGTATTTTCTTCACATGGCTACACTGCTACAATTACACAATTTTAATGGTTTAACCAGCTATAGTGGGAATAGTGCCATCCACCTTGGAAGATGATGGCCAATTCAAAGTTTTTATATTTTGTGTTTATTGGTTGTTGGAATGTTCAGAGAATCCCCTGACCACATTATTGAGGCTTACAGATACAGTGACATCTGTATGTACACAGCTGTGCTACAGTGCAGTTATGTGGAGCCTCAGCAAAGATGAATACTGTCAGAAACATCAGTTTTATTACTTCACTGAATTTTTTTATTTATGTATTTCATATAACTGAAAATGAATAGGAAACCTATAAAAGACACATTAACACACAGAGTGCATAATAACACAAATAATCATACTGGCAATGATTGCTAATACCAAGTCAATTAAAATCCACCAAGAATGCAGTGTTTAAGGTTTTGTTTTGTTCATTACACTCTCAGGTGACATGTGCTTTTCAAACATTACCTTTAAACTGTTTAATGTAGTGGTCATTCCATCCACTCACCTTTTATCTTCAATATTTTTGAGATGTTGGTGTTTGAGACATTGCAGATTTCTGGCATTTTGTGTAAATTTAAGCATTTCACAATTTGATTACAGTATTTCTAATAAACAAAAAGAGTGTGAAACTGAAGTTAGACTTGTGTGTGGAAATGAACCACCTCATGTTGCGTAGCTCTCTGGATTTTACACTTACTGGACTGCATACTTATTTAGTATATACAGTACAATAAATCAAAATGTGCATGTTTTTTACGTAACTGAAATGTTTAATTATGTAGGTTAAAGAAAATATGTATATTTATATGAAAAGTGTGTATATACTGCATTTGATGTCTTACACCCATATATAATGCGCATTACAGAATGTAACGTGTAATTTTTCCACCCCATTTGATTTCACCCTCATGCCGCCCTAAGAAAATTTCTCTAGATCCGCCCCTGAAAGAGAGCTGTAACTGAGTAATAAGTATGTACTTGTAAATGCAACATCAGACCTTATACATTAGCCTGTGTACAGCTCACTGAGCAGCTACACGGGCCCTTCAGAGGTTTCTGAGTGATGGAAGGGATACCCTGGTCTGTCTGTGCACAGAATACTGAAGCTGCTGTGACGAAACTCGATGGCAAAAGTGCTGATGAAGATGAGCAACATCATGATGAGTGCCCACTGGCATTGACTTGCATGCATATGAAGGCGTTGAGACATCAGGGCGAAGTCTGTGTCGATGGAGTTAAGGGTTCAGAGAGTGAAGGTGTGAGCACATGAAAAATGAACATCGCATTATATTGTTACAGTTCTCTACCAGAATTATGTGCTATTCATCTGCTGAGCTGGGTAGAAAATAAACTCCATCCAAACTAAGAGCAGAGAGACGGTCTGAAAGTATTTTTAAGCTCCTTATTAGGTAGAGAATCAGCATGAACCAATTACAGTTTCTACAGATGTTAGACAATCTAACATAAAATGTTTAAAGATCAAAGCCAAGAGAAAATACAAAATCTATCAAATTAAAACATTAAATGTTAAAATATATGTATATCAGGAAATTCTAATGATGAAGCATTAACGATACAACCCAAACAAACTGTCATTTGAAATAAACAGAGTGCCCCCCCCCTTCTTATTTTTTTGCATATGTGTCCCACTTACAAGTTTCCGGGCATCAAACAAATATCAGATAAAGTAAACACAAAATGCAGTTTTTAAATGATGATGATATCACTTCTCTTTAGTCTGGAGAGCGCAGTGTCCATGAGACTCAAATTTCGATTCCCCTGACCACAGAACAGTGGACAGGGCCTCAGTCCATTTTAAAGTCTGCAGGGTTTCCGGATCATTCTCACTTATGGCTTCTTCTTTGCATGACAGAGCTTTTACCTGCATTTATGGATGGCATGGCTTTGTCCACAGACAATAACAAACTTCCTGAAAGTGTTTCTGAGGCCATGCATGCGATTATCAATGCAGAATCATGGCTGTTTTTTATGCAGTGCTGCTTAAAGGCCTAAAGAGCATGGGTATCCAGTACTGCATTTCAGCCTTTCCTCTTATGCACAGACATTTCTCTATTTTCTTCAAATCTTCAAATAATACATATGTTGATGATGAGATCAAAGTCTTTGCAACTTTGTGTTTAGATATATTATTCTGAAAATACTCCACAACTTTAGACAGTTTTTTCCACAGACTGCTGAACCTCTGCCAGTTTTTACTTCCAAGAATCTCTGCCTCTTACAGTATACCCAGTCATGTTACTGACCTGTTGCCAGTTCACTTTATTAGTTGCAAAAGTTCCTGGAGCTGCTTCGTTTTAGTACCTCTTACTTTTCCAGCCTCTTGTTGCCCTTTTTTTGGGACCTGTCGCTGGCATTAAATGTCAAAATGAGCTTAAACACTTGTTATGTTTCTGTGTTCTTCTGTAAATAGAATATGGGTTTCTGAGATTTGCAAATCATTGCATACTGTTTTCATTTACCTTTTACACAAAAGGTGCAAAACTCTGTGGGACCTGGAGTTGTAATTCGTTCTTGAATGACAGTAAGGGAGCGTTTTTGCTCTTTTGCATTTCATGTGAAAAATGGGCATCTCACTCAAATGAGTGTATTCTTCTCTTTATACCAAGTAAAAGGATACAAAGTATCATGCAAAGAGTGATGGATCCAGACAACAGGAATCGAGGGATGGCGGCCATCTTCCCCTCATTCTTCAGATTAACTCTCAGGGTGATATAGGACTGCAGCCAGCAGAACAAGGTTCCAAGTCCAAACACCAATACGGCGCCAACGTTGTGAATGTTTTCCTCAGTGAATACCTAACACAAAAACCAGTCAGTCAGTAAACCCAGACTTCAGTTATTAAGTCGGAAAATTAACCACCAGATGACGTGGTGTATGTATGAGCGTGTGTATGTTTGTGTGTAACTACCTGAAAATTCCCTACAATGGTCATTCCAAAGGAGCTAATAGAAAAAACCACCAAACTAGAAATGTTCAGCCAAGGTTTGTCAATTTTGCCCTTCAGCTGCAGGTATCTGAAAACGGCAATAAAAAACCCTGAAAACAGGAGAAGAAAAAAACCTCTCAGCACACAGCGAGTAGGTTAAAAACAAGATTTCTTTTTCTTTCTTTTTTTTAAATGAGCTGAAAGATGTTCTGAATCAATGAAAACAGCAAACTAATGTACTGTCTATGTATCCAAAGCTTGATATACGTTTTTTCTTATGAGCTCCATCGCTGTCTTTTAATGAAAGCTCTAGAGCAATGTTTCCATTACCTACAAATGCTGCTAGGTTCATGACTTCACTGAAGACACAGCTGGCTGGAGGAAAGTTGCCTGCAATACTGAGACAGGAAGCAGGAGAAAAATCATATTTGCTATTCTTAAATTAAACGTTTTTTATTGTTAATATGATATGAAACGGAGAGCACAGCACACACCTCATGTAGGGGGGATAATGGGAGCCATTTCTTCTCTTAAAGCAAATGAACAGCATGAATCCACAGATACATCAAAAGAAATACCTGAAGTGTATAAAATATATGAATTCAAACCTGTATTGTGAACCCAGCGGCGTTATGTTCTCATTGTAAACAGCTATGAAGTACCTGTTTAAAGGCAGCAACACAGAAAGAAACATAATGAATAAAACATTCTGTAACAAAAGTGGAAGCAATACTGAGGTGTGTGTGTTTGTTTGTTTTTTAACTACTCTGGTTTGAAATATTTCGATCATGACCTGCTCGTCTACATACATACTTTCATGTGACGCCAGCGTTCATAGTCTCTTATCATCTGGTTTTCATCTTCATTTCCCATTTTTGTTCCCTTTCTTGTAGTCTTTCACTGGTAACCTACTGGTAAACATAACCCACCCTCCCTAGCAGGTTGGGTGTGCACACGCGTGTCATTCTGTCTGAGAACATGATCGCTCAAAACGTTTTGAATGAATCCTGATAAAACTTTGTAGGTGTAGGGTGGGGTGATGGTAACAATCCGATGAAATTTGACTTACATCCACCGAGAATTATTGGTTGGAAAGTGACAAAAAGCCTTATAACTTCAAAACTATGACTCTTATACGTGTGGTGTCTATTGTCAACATATAGAAAATTTGCCTTTCGTTCAAGTTGAAACCAAAATGCATTTTTATTGCACTACAAACTTCTTCAAGTCCATTTAAAAAGAACAAAGAAAACCAAAATACAAAGCGGTTCTGTTAAAAGTAAATACTCCTCAGAGAGTGAGTTGCCTTGGTGCAGGTTTGGGCTGTCGGAGTGCTTCTTGTTAGTTTCTGATTTGTGTGTCACATGTTTTTCTTATCATTTTTAATCTCTCTTTGGTTAATCTTATTCGTCCCTAATATTTGACTTCCTGTTGCTCATTTTACACATTTCTTTCTAGTCGTTATGTCTCTGTGTTGATATTGTGTTTTTTTAGTTGCTTATCAGACATAGATATTTGTGTCAGTGCTGTTTTGTGTTGCAAGTGATCCTTTTTGGTGTCTTCATGGTTTTCTTTTATTGGGTATCTGTATAGTATAAGTGCCTTGAGACGACTGTTGTTGTGATTTGGCGCTATATAAATAAAATTGAATTTCATTGAATTTCATTGAATAGTACAGAGTGTGCACAGATAATAACCAGTTAATCTGGTTATCTTTGTTGCTTTTTTGGCTCTTTTTAACTGTTCATATACCTCTCTTAGTGTATATATGAGGTTAATGTGTTCCTAAAAAGAACAAAACTTACACCGTCAACAGTCCAGCAGCAGTACAAACAGAGTAGATGGGAGGCAGAAGAGCCCACAGGCTGAAATTCACCATCTTGCCCTCTCTCAATCCACAGATGAAGATGCTGTGTTAGTCTGCATGATAACATGTATTTGTTTAATATATTTGAAGTGTAAAGGAGATGGAGATTAATAGACAAATCGTTCAGGTGGAGACAATAGCAGGGTCCAGAAGGGATACAGCAGGAAATACTTTCAAGAACTACTTCTTCTACTACTTCTTACCTCTTGCATTAATTTTGCGTTTTCTTACTTTAGCTTGTATTACCTGAAAGCGGAAGAAGCAGCTAAATTACAGATCCAGCCTGGCTACACAATGCTTTTGCATTAGATTTCCTGAAATGACTCCATTAAGGATCTACAGCTGGACCTTGCCATGTGACCTACCGACCGGAGGTATGTTTATTATTATGTTATGATGGGGTGACACAGGAGGGACAAGGAAAACCGTTAACAGGACGCGTGGGAAATCATGATATGCTGTCATAAATACATATAGCTGTTAAGCTTTTGTGCACTACAAATGCACCCTTTAAAGCGACATATTAGCAAATTTAGCTCCAAACAACATTTTAAAAAATGCGATGTTATATTTTTCACAGCATTTACAAATGTTTAACATCAAAATAAATCTTAAATTTACATAGTAGATCTAAACTCTAAAGAGTATATTTCACTCTTGGTTGTCCCCTCTTTCCACTGTGTGTGACATGTGAGCGAGCGCTGGAAGGAGCACAGTTAGATTTCACGAATCCCTGACCCATCCACACACGACTGTTGGGGGGGTTAGGTCATCTTTTTTTGGAAAATCTTATGAGGACAATAACAAGTTATTTGGAATCAGACTTTCAGACACAGTACCGTAACTTAAGTCCGTAGGATCTCATTTTAATTTCCTTGTAGCAAATGTGCAACTTGTGACCAGGGTTGTTTGAGACATGTAAAGTATACTTTTATATTCACGAGGAAGAAATCATTTTAACTATTTCTAAATTCTTAAATCTCCCTTTTCCTTGCGACGTGTCTCTCAGTGGGAAGACAGAAGAAGATCTTCTTCTGTCTTCCCACTGAGAGACACGTGTAAAATACGTATACAGTGTTTCGAAACACTGTATACGTATTTTAGGACCATCAGGAAGCGAGTTGTGTAGTACTGTCAGATAGAGTTAGGACATCTGCACACAAACATTACAAGCAGATAGCAGGCTGTTCTGATCGGTTAGCGCATATCAAACTGTGGAGCATACCTGTCTCTGTGGCGGATAATCCCCGAAACAGCGCACCGAGGAGCGGACTTAATGGTCCCGCAGGTATATCGTGTTCACAGTCCGCTGGCAGTCCCGGGACTGTCCGCCCGCGGTGCTGTCTGTGTGCCCGCAGAGCGCCCTGCTGTCGCATGGGGGCAGTGTGCAAAGTATGTGGTACAACCGGTCTGTGGGCGTCTGTGCTGTTGTCAGTGAGCCACAAGAGCCGCGAAGAAGGGAAGAAGGGCGTTACCTAGGCCAGCACAGACTGGTTGTACCACATCCACCGCCCTCTGGTGGATAGGAGTGCACATCA
>NW_024582705.1:59794-66193 GCF_018398535.1 Haplochromis burtoni | reverse complement strand
CATTTACAAATGTTTAACATCAAAATAAATCTTAAATTTACATAGTAGATCTAAACTCTAAAGAGTATATTTCACTCTTGGTTGTCCCCTCTTTCCACTGTGTGTGACATGTGAGCGAGCGCTGGAAGGAGCACAGTTAGATTTCACGAATCCCTGACCCATCCACACACGACTGTTGGGGGGGGTTAGGTCATCTTTTTTTGGAAAATCTTATGAGGACAATAACAAGTTATTTGGAATCAGACTTTCAGACACAGTACCGTAACTTAAGTCCGTAGGATCTCATTTTAATTTCCTTGTAGCAAATGTGCAACTTGTGACCAGGGTTGTTTGAGACATGTAAAGTATACTTTTATATTCACGAGGAAGAAATCATTTTAACTATTTCTAAATTCTTAAATCTCCCTTTTCCTTGCGACGTGTCTCTCAGTGGGAAGACAGAAGAAGATCTTCTTCTGTCTTCCCACTGAGAGACACGTGTAAAATACGTATACAGTGTTTCGAAACACTGTATACGTATTTTAGGACCATCAGGAAGCGAGTTGTGTAGTACTGTCAGATAGAGTTAGGACATCTGCACACAAACATTACAAGCAGATAGCAGGCTGTTCTGATCGGTTAGCGCATATCAAACTGTGGAGCATACCTGTCTCTGTGGCGGATAATCCCCGAAACAGCGCACCGAGGAGCGGACTTAATGGTCCCGCAGGTATATCGTGTTCACAGTCCGCTGGCAGTCCCGGGACTGTCCGCCCGCGGTGCTGTCTGTGTGCCCGCAGAGCGCCCTGCTGTCGCATGGGGGCAGTGTGCAAAGTATGTGGTACAACCGGTCTGTGGGCGTCTGTGCTGTTGTCAGTGAGCCACAAGAGCCGCGAAGAAGGGAAGAAGGGCGTTACCTAGGCCAGCACAGACTGGTTGTACCACATCCACCGCCCTCTGGTGGATAGGAGTGCACATCAGCTGCATCTTTCTGCCATTATTAGTTTGTTTCATCATGTTGATTTTGGTCCAAGCGCTCACTTTATTTATTTTTTTGATAAGTTTAAATTGAATTACTAACTTCCTGCTGTTTGGCACGGACTCCCGAATACTCACCAACCTCGAGAGCTTTCTGTCTGTCTGCATCACGGTCCAGGTTAGTCTATTATTTGGCTTCCATCTGTAGACTAACAGGCAGACTAAATTAACTGGGCAATCAACCTCCTCTGTTCTCTCGAAGGTGAGAGTTCTGTCGCTGTCTATGCATCTGGAAGGCCCCTTGGACCACCCTCCTCAGGACAAAGGACCTTGCTGACCATCATCAGACTCTAGCTCCCAGCTTCTTGGTAAAAAAAAATGCTCCAGTTAAGAGGGGGATACTGTCGTGGTCCTGCAGTCTCTGTGTGCTGCTCACTCTGTCCCTGCCTCCTCTTCATTTTCCTTCCAGCTTCCCCTGTGTGTGTGTTTGTGTGTGTGTGGTTAACCACACTTTCTGTTGCAGAGGTGGGTCCTTGCTCCGTTTCCTGCTTCTGCTGTCAGCACACCTGGCGATGACAAACTTACCTGTTGGAAATGATCTGAGCTACTTGCTATTTAAGCTGATGGAATTCCCTCATTTAACGCCTAATCGTTTATCATTTAAGTATTGCATGCTCTGGCTTTAAATGAATGTAAACAGTGTGTGAACAATAACGTGTTCTTTAGTACCCTGTTGGAGAGACAAGAGAGTTTTCTTATTGATTGTAATTGTGTCAGTTTGTACAGCTAAAATTTCACTCAGCAGTGTTTTTTTATTTTATTTGAGCTCTTATTGTTTTTTTGGACTGGATAAGCCTTTTGTGAATAAATAAATAAAGCTTGGTGTATTATCATGAAAGTCTTTTGTACATTGTATGGAGGACATTTAAGAATGACCTGTGTTCTGCAGCTTGTCTTAAACTGTTTGAGATGATTTGAGCTTTGTGACGTGGCACCGGCAGTATAATGTAAAGATCAGTACACTGTGGGCATAAAGAAATGAATATTGTTAGTAACAATACTCAGCTAGGCTGTGATGTTTAAAAGATAGTCAGTTGGTAATAAGGGGCCCGAAGTGTTCCAAAAAACAACTGCATTAACAATAAGTTGCATGTGTAACAGTGCATTATATTTTAAACTCTGATTGTGTTATAAACACGAACACATATAAATGACCAGAATTTCTGCAGCCGTTTCACCAATGATCTTTCATTTCACAAACAAAATAAAAAACAATGCAAACTGTAAATAAATACTATTTATTGAAAATATTGCATGTCGTCAATCAAAAACAAAGACTTGTTTTCGTTTTATCAACAACATAAACGTGAGCTTGACCACTCAGACTTCAGCCCTCATCAAAATTGGAATGAAAATCAAGTACAAGTCTCCTTCCAGTTTCGTTTGAGGTCTGATTAATTAGCAGATAATTAATTCCAATGCCAGGGAAGGCGATTGCTAGCATTTGTTTACGCATGCATACTTAAAAACTCAATAAAAGCACAGCCTGTTTTTGAAAGGTCCATTGGACTCTGCTGAGCTTTATTACTACACTGAAAAACAAACAAACAAAAGAAGTAAAACATCAATGTCCTCAACACCTGGGATTACACTGCTCTGCACTGAAATATCCCACACACTTACTGTATCTTGGTCCAATGTGTTGTATGTAGTAACACTCGTGGTGAAAGTAAGTCAGTGAAAGCAGAAAAAAGGGTTTAAAGTTTAAACAAAAGTCATAGTAGATGCATTAAAAATAACTGGCATTTGATACGCACTGATTTTACTCTAAATACATGTGGCACGTAGTATTGCTTTAACCCTAACTGTCACTATAATGCCATGTTTTTAACAAATTCATCTTCTATCTGGTAAAATGAGTGATTATATCTGCAATCTTATTTGCAGGTCAACTGCAAAATGCATGCAAGTAATGATGCATTTGTATGTACAACTAAAGTGTTACTTTGTAGTTTTGAGAAAAATTTAGATATATTTATGAATTAAAGGTATATATGCATTAGTGTAGTGCACAAAAGTTCAAAGACTTTAAAGATGAACAGGCCGATACAGCTGCATAAATTTTGAGCCAACAGCATGCATCAGGAGTCTGCCACGATTCGCTGATTATCAACAGACAGGAATGCCCTTAAAATTCATTATCTTTATTTTGCTTTATCCACTTTTTATTCCTGATTCATATCTTTCACATTTGTGTATTAATTGTTGACTGATTTAAAAATAAATGGTTAGTGTCTGCTTGTCAGCCAGTCGATAGGTAGCCCCTTAACTGGCTCAGAATTTACTTTCACCACTGAGTGCAACTGACAGCATGGCTTCTGTTTGAGAAACGTGAATGGCACAAAGAAGAATTTAACAGTATTTTCATACATAATTCTTCATTGCTTGCATTGAACAAGCTTCCCGTTAAACTATTTTTTAATACTCAGATCGACCCATGTCCGGCCTCTCTCCACCTGTGGTCCAGCACTCAAATGAGCTGCTGGCACTTTCAGCCTCATCAGATACCGAGTTTGTTGGCTTGCGTCAGCACCACCTTGAGTACAGGCATGAACGCTGAAGTCTCGCTGAAGTTGCTGTTGCTCACTATGTGGGTGTGGATGTTGAGGCCCTCTGTGTAGGATCGGGACTCTATGCTCCTGGCTATGTTGTGCAGTCCTCCTACAATGGCAGGGGAGAGCTGCACAGAGGAACAGCAGAGTTACGTCAGTAGAATGGCCAACTGTAGCAAATCAATGCAAAACACCAATTGGGAAACAGTCATTATAAGGCAGTTGATGGCATGAATTTTTGACTGAGACTACATTTTATAATATGTTTATTTCTTTAAACATGAAACACCTCTTTTTAGAAGGAGCTTCTCATGTGAAAATCTGCTGAGTTGTTTAAACTCCGGAGGTCAAATTTCTTCATGTTTTGACTATTGGGCAAAACATCAGAATTTACTTTCACCACTAAGTGGTTCTCATTATCTTTCTAGTCTGCTTAGAGACAATGTGCACATTGTAAATTCACAGCATA
The DNA here is from genome assembly GCF_018398535.1 of Haplochromis burtoni. Taxonomy (NCBI): domain Eukaryota; kingdom Metazoa; phylum Chordata; class Actinopteri; order Cichliformes; family Cichlidae; genus Haplochromis; species Haplochromis burtoni. Next base: position 62,155 of record NW_024582705.1, on the reverse strand, counting down.
TCAAGGCACTTGCAGATGTGTGCATGGAGTATCACACTAACCTTATGATGACTAAATTTAAATACAGAAAATGATTTTAGGCTGTGAGAAATTTTTCACTATTTTCTTTACATTTTACAGATCAAACAACCATTTCACACTCTTGTTAAAGGCAAGATTCACTGTTGACCTCTGCAGTGGTGTGCTGGATACTCACTGTCTGCTCTCTGAGTTTGTCATAGAGTGCCTCCAAACGTTTGTTCGCGTCATCAAGCTTCCTCTTAGTTTGCTGTGAAAAGATCAAAGAACACTCAGTTACTCATCTAAGGGCTCACTTTGTTGAACTGCACTGTTAATTTCATTACATAGACTCACAGGGTCAGTAGCTACAGCCAAGCATTTCTGGATCAGCCCCTCGAATGTAGTCTTTAGGACGAGGTGCTCGTCAGGTATGGGTTTCTTCATGATCTTCTCAGCAGGGATGGACTGCAGAGGCTGAAGGGTAAAGTAAGAGGCGTGTCAACTAGTATTTACCAAAAATATAAAAATGTGAATCATTCATCATTAAAAGAATAAATTTCAAAAACTTATTCACAAAAATGATTTAATATGAAGGCAACAGGCAGAGTGTTACAGGCATCGCCCTAAAGAATGTAGCCTCATGGGCAGTGTAGTCCATGCTGCAGGGAGAATGGACTGCCGTGCCCGTTATGTGTCTGTGAGCGCGAGGAGGGAGAAAAAGAGTCGAAAAGTAAGAGATGTCACCCACCAGAAACGGGAGATAGAAGCATGTAAATATATAATATATGTATAGAAAGTTGACCCAGACAAGAAAGTAAAGCTAGTTTTCGGCTATGAGCCCGACACGGAGCCCGACGTATTAGCCAGAGGTCCCTTTACGGTTTTATGCCTTTACGGTTCGGAGTCGCGGACCTGTCTTATATACGCGCAGAAGATCGCTGAAAAAAGTGCAGCCTTACCTAATGTCCACCCTACTGTTACTCATTTTATATTAAGATTTAAAAATCTAGTTGCTATTGGTATGGCGAGTAACCTTCAGTAAAAGTAATAATTCACACAACAATAGTACATTCATGTAGTTGTAAAAAGCATGATAATATATTAAGTAATCCCAAGTATTCAGAATACGTTACTCTCATTGAGTAACGTAACGGAATACTTTACAAAATACATTTTGGGGCATGTATAATGTAATACAGTTGATTCTAAGGTATGTCTATTGGGGCAATGAAAATCTGGTAAGAAGCAGCAGTGCTAGACAATTAAAAACAAACACACAGATATATCATTTCCTCCAGACAACCATCTGCAGTATATCATATACAATCTATGGTTTAACATTTAGTTAAACCTGAGAGTTATTTACCTGGATCACATCTCCAGTGGGTGCTCCTGGTGCACCCTCCATGCTGGTCTTTGGCATTGCAGGGTTCATAGGTGGAGGGGAGAGCTGCTGCTGCTGCATGCCTGAGTAGGGGACCTGGACACCGGGTTGGCCCTGCATCATGGCCGAAGGAGCCCCAGAGGACATTGGCTGTGCCTGAGGGTCAGTGCCCAGCGGGGTCATTATGGGAGCAGTGATGGGGATAGGAGGGTTGTAGCTCTGTGGAACCTGCTGAATAGAAGTAAGCACAGTTTGCTTAAACTCTGTCATGGCTGTCTGTCTGTAACTTAAACACAGACATAGATGTAAACTTTACAGATGTGGAATTCCTTACTGTCCAGAAATCCATCTTCAATTCTCAAACTGTTCTAGTAGTTAGCTAGCCAAATGTTGTACCCACTCCATGTTTAAAGTATAATTATTTTGCAGTTGTTGCAGTTTTATAATTAGAACTGACAGCATCGGACATATTTTCATACTTTCACTGTTCTACTTGTGTAAATGCAAATACAGATCAGCACGTGTGAGCTTGTTCATCAGCAGCTAATGCTGCCTAAATGATATAAAAACTCTGCCTGTCTTATTTTGTTTTGGACAAAGCAAATTCAGTACACCAAAACATCAGTTTGTACTATTATCCATAATGAACTCTAAAGAAGCTTGGCATACGCCAGAAAAGAGGGAGTTCAAAGGAAAAGTTGCCTCTTTTGAAATGTGTTGGTTTCATTCAAATTATTTCTTTGACAAAGACTCCTTTTCTGTTACTGACTTTACTTCAGTACTGGGTCTGTTGTCATAACAATAATTCTCCATACAAGGCCAGTCGTCATAGGTAAAATAAATAATGAATCTTATTATGTATTAACAGAAAATATAGAGCCAAACAATATAATGATAGCACATACTTCAAAATAGCTAATTGCCAAAGATCTTTTATGTGTTACACACACACACACACACACACACACACATATATA
>NW_024582705.1:27005-59774 GCF_018398535.1 Haplochromis burtoni | reverse complement strand
ACACACACACACACACACACACACACACATATATATATATACATAACTTGAGTTACCTCAAAATGTTTCATATTACCATAAAAACTAAAACTGCCTCAGTTTTCAGCTTGCATTGCGTTTTTTCAATTTTCACTCTATATTTCAGATAATGGTACCTTTGTCCAGAGGAACAACGACAGGCAAAATGTTCACATCATTTAGGCAGAATCAGGTATAAACAGACCACAAAACGGCATTTCTCATCCAACAATTTCAATAACTACAAATAAATCAATTTACTTCCTCAAACTGCCTGTCGAACAGCAGCAACAGAGTAATATAAATGTGTCTTAATTCTAAAATGTGTCACTCAAACTCTGATTAATGAAACCTACCTTCTTTTTAGGGGCTCGGGTCAGGGCTGGAGGATCATTCCAGCCGTTCTGAGGCCCTATAATGGAAAACAAATCTGTCTCATGTTCTGAATTTTTATTACAAGTCCCCCTATTAGCATTTATAAGAAGTTTAAAAAATATAACCACATTAATTGGTTATGGATAACAGACTATGATATATCTCTAAGGAGCTATAAAGATTTTTTAGTTCTTTATTAATGCGCAGCATTTATCGTTAATTCTTTTTTTCAGCAATGAAAACAATCACTTATCACTGCTTTACGGTGCCATTCCTTAAATGTTTAAACAGCTGCCACCTATTATGACATTGTTCAATAAAATTTAACTTTTATCATTTAAAAGTGACATTATTTTGTGTTACATACCATGAATTAAACTGCTTATAAATGCTAACCAGGTGCAAAAACACATTGTTAACCAAACTTTGATTTGTATAATCATTAGATTCTGTTATGTTTAAGAGTAAGTATTCACTGTGGTTTTCATTAATTATTGTGAATGTTAAAGATGATTGCATCGTATCAACAAAAACGTTGTGCAAATTTCTTCCAGAATAGATGGATTTTATTACACGTGTGATTGTAAGCAGGTCACAATTATACCTGTGATTTTCTCATACTCTGTGGAGCCATGCAAAGTGTAAAAAGTATGATTACCTGGCTGTGTCCATAACAACTCTGTCATCTGAGCATTTAGCATTTCTCTCAGCTTCAGTTGGAAATGTTTTCAGCCATAGGACAACACTGATTTTTACACAGTTTAAACTGTATGATTACTATTATCTATGGGAAAAAAAAGTAGTCTGGTTTGTTTACGTGTTCATAGTTGGTGAATTCTCCCAACAAATCAGAAAAGGACAGTCTCGATTATCACTGTCTTGCTGAAAACCTGTGACATTGTTGCTTTTTGCAGTCTTTTAGAGCAGGACACTATTGATTCACACTTGAACTGCTGTCTGAATAAAATATCATCTGGTTGTGCTATGTCACCGGAATAAGTATAGGCGTAATATTAGCTTAATGCAGAAAGCATATTCAATTTCCATTGTAGTACTATTTAATTGATTTTTGTGCATACCTTCCTGCCATATATACTAAGATGACACAGGTAAATAGAAGCAAATTGAACATCATTGCTAAATATGAAACCTACCCATAATTGTATGGGACATGTAAGTATTGTAAGATTTACATTTACAACATAAACATCTGCCATTTAGGGTTTAAAGTTACTGTCTATGTGGATAATACATTCTGAGTGCTTTTATTGTGAGAAATGACCTTCAGACACCCAATATGTTCCCTTTTTGTAAACAGTAACAGAAAACATATTTACTATTGTATAACCAGCGCACCATTTAAATGCAAATTGCTTTGATAATTAAGATTTAATTTAATAGTCACCAGAAAAAGTCTGTTATTATTCACATTATAGCAGGTAAGATGTAATAACCTGCACTGCAGGTTAACACTAATGAAATGAATTCATTTAGTAACTAGATATGATATTAACTGTTAGTGTAGGTAAACAAAGGAAACTGGAATCCTACTAGTTTTAAAGGCTGAGAGAATTTGTAAGGAGCACAGTGACAGTGAGGGTGATTAGAGGCATGCAGACCTGTTCTCTGAGAGGCGGGGATCAGCTTGTTGTCTATCTTTGTACCTGAGACTCCACTCGGTGGAGGAGGCATGTACGACACAGGAGATCCTGGCCCGCCATGCTGGAAAGAAACTCCAGAGGACGGAGGAGTGGAGTAGGAAGAAGAGCTAGGAAAGAAAAGAGGCTGGGAAGGAGGAGAGGAGGACAGGCACTGGTTGATGGGAGGCTGTCCAGGATAGACTGAAGATATTGGCTGAGACTGGACGGGCTGTGTGTACTCAGAGAGAAAGCCAGGGGGCTGAGGAGGGGAGGATGGCTCTACTGAAGGAGGTGGATGAGGAGGAACAGAGGAGTACTGAAGAGGCTGAAAGAGAGGCATGCCACCAGCTCCATGCTGGTACTGGTTGACCTGGGGGTAAGCTGGGAGTCACACAGAGGATGTTCTGTTAGTGAAAAAACTGTTGCATGTTAAACCAAGTGCACCATGCAACAGGATGGCTACAGTGCAGAGCATGCTGAAGTACTTAATGTTTTCACAAAGAGATATACAAACTGAACATTCTCACTTCCTGTTAGTAACTAAGATTAAGTATGACAGCACAGAAGAGATCCGACATTAGCGTTAAACAGCAAAATACTTGTTAGTGTTTCAAAGAATACACAAATAGATTAACTGGTGGAATCCTGTCTCCTTTATACAACATTTAGATACTGTTGATTCATTTTCCCATACGTCACTGCAGCCTGAAGGAGGAGCGCATGCTCCACCTAACCCCGTTCACAAGTACAGCGCTTCAACACCAGTTTTTTTTTTCTTGTAAGTGCAGCTTTAAAATATGCCAAAAATGATCAAACCTGCACAGCTCAAACTTGTGTGTTCATTATGTTGGTCTGATTTGGTTCAATGAAATTAGCTCAGTGTGCATCATCAATGAATAATAGCTTCTGTAGCCAGAAATCACAGAAAGGAGACAATAAAAGCAACTTTTATATAATCATCAGGTTTTGAAGTTTTCCTCATGGTTTCAGTAACCCAGAGATAACTGTCTGTACACTGATGATTACACTGCAGGCCGGAACTGCAGATAGATGACTCGGGGCTTATAAAGATAAATAGTAATTAGATTTCTAGTATCTGGAGTTGAAAACGGGTATTACATTGAGCCCATTTGATGAACTTTTATCAACAAATATAATTTCGTAGCCCATGATCATCTAACTGGATCATATTGTAGGAATATTCCTGTTTGTTAGGTCAAAAAAAAAAACCTTGAATAAAACTGTATCAAATGTGTTTGAAATGTGCAAGCTGGTAAACTGTTTCTTACTGAAACCACCAAATGAAGCACAAACTGTGCATTGTATTGTCAAGGGTATGTGTGTGTATTAATGTAGTAATACAGAAAAAAAATATATATATACATATTGATAAATTTGGGCCTAATGTGCAAGACAAGGTTGTTCTACTAAAATGAAATCTATTTTTTTCGTAAGCCAATGCCCCTCATGATAGACAGCTAAGTTCTGGAAGTGAAAACACTTACGCTGGTACTGATGAGAATACATGTAGGCAGGAGGGGAGGAGACTGGAGGAGCTGCAGCCGTGCCTGAGGCTGGAATCCCGTACATCGGGTTTGAAGGCTCCACCTGAAAAAGCAGGGACAACAAATCTGAACTCTTCCTCCTCTGTCCACTGAGAATCAACACTGTGCTCTACAAAAGCAAGTTATGTAGTGATTATAATAAAGCTTAGTTTTGCTAGAGGGCAGAATAGTCTTATGTTAAAAGAACTTTCACAGATAAAAGTGATGCAATAACCGCACTTCAGTGAAGCTTAATTTGTGCAGAAGGGCATGCATTTTGTTTTAAACCATGAAGAGTAAGCTATAAATCATGCAGTGATTCACATTAATTATGAGGCGGCAGCAGAAACAGATTGAATGAAGCTTTTGAATGCACTGTAGCCACGGAAGTACTAACAGGAAGTTCAGTGATGGTAGCTAGCAATGAGGGTTGGAAGCCATGGGAAGGTTTGGGATGTGGACCTTTGGCCTGCTCAGTGAAGCTTTTTAAATTGCAAAAAGAAGTGTGTGTCAAGGTTGAATGGGCAGTAATGCTCAGTATACCTTCTGGTCAGAGGCGCTGCCTACTTGAAGAGGAGGAGGGACATTGGGGAGGGCTGTGGGAGTTTGGTTACTCCAGGAGGTGACAGTGGAGGCTGCCCTCATCTGAAGCACACAGAAACACACGGCACATACCAATGATGGCCGCAGCATGGGAGGGGAGCACACACCAAACAACGCCACAATGCACAAACATTGGACGGGTGGACATAAGAGAGGACTTTATACGAGCCAAGGTTCAAATTACAAGAACACAACATCCTGAAAGAAAGTTTAGACACAGTAACAAAATTGCCCAGATGCTGATAAAAGTACCCACAGCTTGTCATTTAAACCCTGGCAAGAATGGACTGGCAAATGATGAAATGACTACAACACATCAGGAAATTAAAATGAGCACTTTGTCAGGTAGTTAGTAAGTGTGGAGATGTCAAATTTAGAGGAAGAACAGGAAATAGACCAGTCTGCCCTCAGGTCTGATATAAACTTAAATCAAGATTCAACATGAACACATCAAAGAACAGATTAATCCACACACATGAACTGGAATTGTAAATTAAGGCTAAGAGAGAGAGATCTTCTCATTTCCTAGATTTAAAGACAGATATTGTTGAATAAACAAAACTCCCAAGAAAAGAAACTATGTTAACTATATTCTATGAAATTGTATTATATTGTATGAAAATGGTTATACATCTGTTTTCATTAATGTGGGAAAATGTGGCGATCACTTACTTGCAGTATCTCTTTTTTAAATCCAATTTTTTTATTACAGTGTAGTTAAGACTGTGTATGTTTATGCTGGATTTCAGAATCTTATTCTTGGGTAGTTTATACATTTGTATAAAAAATTTGTCAATAAAATCATAACAAATGCAAATCAGAGTAAATGATAGAGAGATAAGAACCAAGAAAATCAGATCTGTGTGTAAACACTGTTATGAGATGTAGTGGCAGCTCTGCGGAACATACTGGCTGGTAATACTGTGGCTGTGCTGGGGCGGAGGCGGATGTAGGCATGGGCACTGGTGCTGCTGGGGTGGGCTGAGGCACCATGGTGGGATGGACCTGGGTGTAAGGATGCCGAAGCTGAGCCCGAGGGGCAGGCAGCTGAGATGGAGCTCTCTGGGTTTGCACTGAAGCTCCAGGAGCCAACCCCTGCTGCCCAAGAGCCCGAGTGAGACGGTCACGAAGCTGCTGAATGGCAACCTGAATGGAGCAAAAGACCTGGGTTAGATCCCGACATTCTTGATCAGGAAAGCTACATTGCATATTAAATGATAATAAATGATTTCAAAAAACACCAGTAACAGCAATACTTCTCAACTGATCACTTCATTTTTTTTCCTTCTGTAGTTTCCAATAACTGAGCACAATAAAAAGTGTGCATGCCATCAAAAAAATACTGGAATAAAATGGTTTTTACTGTTTGTATGTTTGGTACCTCTGTTATTATTTAAGAAAAAAAAATAAGATTAAGAATTATGAAACTAAACAGATTGAAAAACATTATACATTTTTATTGCTTTGCACACAGACAAATTAAATAACTCCATTTGTTATTTAAGTAAAAAAGAAATGAGCTTAGTAAGGGTTTTTTGCTTAAGTCCCTCTATTTGACCATGTCTGTCTGGGGTCTGATGGTCCAAACCTGTGATGTCAAACTCATTTCACATTGTGGGTCTCATAGAGCCCCCTTTAACCTTAAATGAACCAAACCTGTCAATGTAAAGAGGTTTAACAACACATTGAATCCCTCAGGTGTCTTAATATAAGAACTGACAAAAAAATATATATAAACTGACTATATAAAAATCTAAATTTCTATTGTTGAACGTGAAAAAGGTCATTTACTGTCATTTAAATGTCTGGATGTTTGCATGGAGAAGAACTTTTTTAATGTAAAACTGTTAGAGTCCTGTTAACAGCAACACTAACAAGCTTGGTGAGCAAGCAGCATTTCAACCTGTACAGGTGCACTGCACAGACAGACACGTAATCCTAAGTAAGAACAGCACTAAAATGGTGGAGCAGTCCAGTTCAGTGGTGCTTCGTTTAAACTGATGCTTTTAATTAATACTATAGACTCTGTTCATGGTCATGAAAACAAACCTATAACCAGTAACAATGAAAAACAGCAGGGATGATTAGGCCGAGTGTATTCATGGAAATTTATATCTCATTAAGGACAAATACTCCCAAATATTAAAATATTAAAAAAACACACACACACACACTTTTCAGAGAGCAGGTGCAACAAACAGCAGCTGTGTACATACCTGGTTGCTGTTGTCAGGCAGATAGGTGATGGCAGTGGCCAAACTGCCCTGGGAGGCCAGCAGGTTGGCATACTGGCTCATCTTCTCAGCTAGCAGGATGCCGATAGCAGCGGGGCCAGAGCGCTGGGTCTGCTCTACTGCACGCCGCAGCACCACCACTTTCTCCACCAGGTCCTGAGGCACAGAGGCACAATATATGAGCACGACAATGTCATTAATTAAATATGTCAATGGTCACTTCGAGAAATATTGGCTTATTGCCAACTATAAACAGTTCATAATCCACAAGCTCCCTGTTTACTTAACCAGCAACTTTATCTACTTTAATTTGGCTTCATGTTTAGGACGTGCTTTCTATTTTTGTCTCCAGAAAACTGTCTCTTTAGCTGCTAAACACTTCACAGTCTTCACCAGCCAGTTGCTACTTGTGTCTGTGTGCTCTTTGGTGCTGGAGTGGTAGCATATAGTTTTGTCCTGGAATGGAAATGCAGGGACACTGCAGGGTTAGGTGAAGATTTTCCTCAGAATTTCTTTGCAATGACTTATCACTTGAGCCATTACTAATACAAAAAATATTGGTTAGCACAGATTTAAAGTAAAATGAATATTTTTGTTCATAATATAACGCAAAATGACGAAATGAAAGGTAGTGACTGTCCTAAGCTCAAAATAGGATTGTTTTGGTTCATTCCCACTGTAAAAGCTCTAATAAGCCACTGTTTAATTCCTGCTAATCAACAAAGAGCAGAAAGACACAGCTGGAGAGAGCTAGTGAACATAGAGGAGTGTTTAGCAGCTAAAAAGCCAGACATATTCCTGGAAGAAACAAAACTGAAAGATAAAAGACAAATTTGTTCAATCAAAGGAAAAGCATTAATAAGCTTGTTTCTGCCACCTACAAAGCAGCTAAACATGTGCCACTACACATTTGAAAAACAAAACATGAGCAGCAGAGCTTCTATACCTGCAGTGAGAGAGGAAAGTGTCCGTTCTGCACTCTGGTCCAGCAAGAGACAAGTTTCTCCACATTGCCAGCACAGATGTAGCACAAACAGGCTTGGGATTGTAGGTTAGCATCTTCTGATGCCTCCAGTCTGTCCCCAAGAAGGTCTTAAAAAAATTGAAAATCAGGATGGACTGAATGTAAGTAAAGAAAATAGATTTATTTATATAGAATTTACAAAATGCCTGGATAGAGAAGAAAATCTAAATACTAAATTCAAACAGTAAGTCTTCACCTTAAAAAAGGTGATCGACCCCCTGATATCCAACAACAAAATACATGTGAACTAACCGCAGAGGGAAGAGAACTCCTCAGGCTGAGCGTAGGTCATGACGGCTGCCAGAGCCTCCTTCCAGTTCTGAAGGTCACACGTCTTCAGGATGTCGTGCCAGTCTTTCATTACCACTGCATTGATCAGCTGCAGGACAAATACACAATTACAACACCAGTAACGCGTTCTTAATCAAAAAACACTCAAGGAAGTTTCCCCCAGTTGTCACCTTGGTTATCTTGCTGTGTGATTTTGTAAAATACTTCTTCTGGGTTTTTTCTAAAAGTTCTGGCCCTCCAGCAATGGCCAATATGATGCTGTCCGCCAATCGGTTGTCATGGAGACAAAGCTCCACAGCGCCCTCAAAGTCTCCAGTCAGCAGAGCTTGTGTGATGAGCCCATCCACATCTGGCAAGAAATAAAAAACCCCATTATGTTTAGGAAAAAACCCAGTGGCAGGTGTGAGCTTCATAAATGTGACATCTTCATGTCCAACAAACAAAGCCCTCCTCGAATGGCTTCTGTCTTTACTGGTGTGAGACCTTCAACCAATTTATAATCATATAACAGCTGTCTGCTTTAAATGTATGTCTGAGCTTTTCTTTTATAAAGAGCTGCTTTTTCTTCCTCTACTGAAAGAAAAGTAAATCCTCAAAAGCAGCAGACTTAGCTGTTAAAAGTTCAGACATCTCTAACTAGATTCATTTAATACTGAAGAAAATACTAGTAATAATGAGTCAGAAGAGTATAAGTTTCCACTTAAATCCACCTCCTAGTGGATTTCTTTTTCAACTCTCTGGTGCCTTACTATACACACCTTTGGATTTATCCTGCCACATATCCATACCCGTTACAATTTGATGATGGTTAAAATCCCAGGGCAAACAACAAATTACTGAGTTAATGTGTTGAAACACTGATAGTGCTGTTACCTTGACTAATGCTGAGATTGACCCCTCCTGCTGGTGTTGGAGCTGGAGCTCGGACCTCAATAGGGGCTAATGTCTCAGCAGGAATGGGCTCCTCATCAACTGATGCTGTCATCTCCTGTAACAACAGAAACATGTAATGATGCTTCAATCTTTTCTCCAGCCTTCAAGTGTTCCAGGATACTAAAGATTTTCTAACATAATGAAAGGCCCTGAGGCTAAACTTAGTAACAGTACAGTTTCATAATCATAATTTAGCAGGTTACCATGCCAACACTTGCTCACTAGCATTATAAAGTGCAGCTGAGACTCACTGAAATGTCCTTAGTTTTGTAAATTTCAGAAATGTAAGATTATGCAAAGTCATGGGATCAACAACTTCATGACAGGCCACCCCAAAGATGCTGAGATATTTCATTTAAAACAACAACTGCCAGTCTCATGATAACTTTAGTGAGCCCTCCACCTTCCTGGCACAGTGGATACCTGTGCCAAATTTTTGCTATTTCAATCAAGTAAATGTTGCCATAGCAACAAGGGTATACGTACCAAACTTTATAACAATTCATACAGTTTTTTCTGAGATATTTCAGTTTGGACTAACCCCTTGAGCATGCCTAAAACCAACCCAGAATCCATCTATTCCTGCATGAAGAGTCAAACAGTGTTAGTAATCAGATTACATGGTTCATTAATTATAAAAAAAATATGCACACCCAGACAGGTGTTTTCATCTTTCCGTAGTGTTCAATCAGTTTCCAATAGGTTGTTTTAATATTTGGTGACAGCTCCACATTACAGCCAAAATGATTTTGGATTATTTTTTGTTCATTGAGTTTTCTCTATTATAAATTTAAACAATGTATTATCTTAATCACATTTTATTACTAATTCATGGACAGCTGTGGAAATAATGCTGTATTGATTCTCCTCAAATTATCTGAAGTTCATTACTGAAAACAGCTAAAAAGTTTGCACTCCTGTAACTTTGCTGCTCAGCTCTTTTTAATGGGGAAACAAAGGTGTACCTGATCTAAGGGGATCTCTTCCTCCTCTTCCTCCTCATTCTCATTCTCATCCACCTCCAACTCTGGGAGAACCTGATCCAAATTTGCATATGGCTCACTGCGAAGAGCATCTTCTGGATCTGCCACTGGTGCTGCTGTATCCTCATCCTCTGCTTCAGGAGTGGAATTGAGATCAAGCATGGCTGCAGGCTGAAGGTTTACAGCAGCAATCATGTCAAATGCTGCCTCTGGAGTGTCAGCAGGCGGCATGAAGCTGAGGTCTGCTAATGGCTGCAGCGTGGCTGGAGCGGGCACATCCACCTGAACAGAAGAGGCGGAGATGGATTCAGAGTCAACTGCATAATATGATCTGCCACATCAGGCTGAGGCTGGGATGTGTGCATCACCAGAAACAGTATGGATTCAGCTTACTGGGGCAGTCAGGTCAGGCATATATTATTCGATTGGTTTCAGCTAAAAAAAAAAAAAAGTGTATTTAAATCAACATTTAGGGAAATGTGAATTTCAAACTGGGATCAGAACCTAAGTCAGACCAATATTATTTTCCATATGTCAGAGAATGAAGACAAAAGCAAAATCACTAGATTTAGCACTGGAGTAAAGCTCCTATTTGAGGTCACTGGTGGAAGCAGATGCATAAACACTGCAATACATTTATACAGAAAGTGAGCAGTGCATACAAGCGCGTGTGACAGAGTGCTTTCCTAAAGTGTGCGGCACTGCAGACTCAAGAATTTCCACTTTTTTGCTGTGATTGTGACTTTCAAACGTCGAGCTTCCTCTGAGTAATGTCAAAAAGCGAAGTTGAATTTATAGCATTGAAACATGACTTTGTTGCTTACAACACTTCCCATATTGCAAAACATAAGACAGAGACAAACACTTTACATCTTTTCCGCCGTGAACTGAGGCTTTGACAAGCTGTAATTACTGCCAGCAGCAATCAGTCAGACTTTTTTATTCTTCTGTCAGTGAACAAATGCGAACAGATCAGAACAGGCTGAGTTGAATGGAGACCAATGTGGGGTGAAATATGGACTGCATAGCATAGCAGTATCGTGAAAATACACGTGAGGAGCAAATAAAAAGTTTACATCAATGTAAAACTTTGCTCATTTAAGAAATGGTCTTGGAATGGAAAGACAAACATTTCAAAACCATAGGAAGTTTTTTAGAAGGTAACAGCTACATCCTTTTAAAGAGGCAGGCTGACCCTTGTAGCAGCTTTTCATTATGTTTAATGTTGCATGTAGTGTTGCATTTGTGTGCACCTGATAAATGTGAGCGTGATGGGATGTGGTCTTTCAGTTCAGTTTTTGGAGTCCAACAAAACCTGAAGGAAATGTTACATTATTGAGCTGCTAAGTCTTCCTGCTATGAAAGTGGTGACACTGTGTGTGTAGTCCTTGTCTGGAAACCTGAACAGCGGTTTAGTGATACATTTTCCAGTATAAAACTGCTACTATTCATCATTAGACTGCAAACATTATGTTTAATGATTTTTTTTTTTACAAATTGTTATTAACTTCACCGATTGAGATATAATTTTGCTGCTTTACCCACAGAATGAAATGTCAGATGAGCCAGAATCATGTCAATAATGTTTTGATATCCATATTTCTTTCTTGCTACTAGGAAAAGCCTGGAAAGGTTTCATTCCAAAGTTGAAACTTTTTGCTTCCTTTTCATTCAGGGTGTTGTCTACATGCATATGCACTTTGTTACTAGCAGCCCATCGCAAAAACATATCATTTGTTCCCATTTCATATTTAAGTTAAATCTATGAAAAATGTCAAAGATATTACAGTTTGACAAGAATAAAACAGTATTTTTTACACAGGTTGTGTGTAGTGTATCCTTTAAAAGACTGAGGAAACTGAAGAGTGGAGGACAAAAGAAGAAGATCTAAAAAAACAAAAAAAACTTCAGCAGATAAATAGTATTGGAAAGTCACATTATTAAGAATTAGAAATAAATCCAGCAAAGACCTGACACAGGTCCTGAGAGACACATCTTGCCCTTCAGTTAATCTGTCTACTGTTTGAGAAAGCTTCATCAGAAAGGCGGGGAAACAGGGAGAAAAGGCTGAGGTATGCCAAATTACACAAGAACTGAATTTAAAATCTTTGGCTCACATCATTATCAATTTAACAGAGGAGGTTAGGAGAGAGTGTCTACAGCCCTTTGTAAAACATGGAGGAGGATATGTTATGGTTTAGACCTGCATTTCACTGAGTGGTGCTGGGGATTTTGTCAAAACTGATGGAATTATGAACACAGAAAAGTACTGCCAGATTCTGATTCACCATGCAATACCACCTGGAAAGCATCTGATTTGCACCAGCTTTATTTTTCACCATAACAATGATCCCAAACACACTGCGAGTGCAGTAAAAGCAAACCTGGATAGAAAAACACTATCAGTATCAGTGTTGTTTGGCATTCCTAGAACCTAGATCTCAACATTATTGGCGGAGTGTGGGATCATCTTAACTAAGAACAGAAAAAAACTACTAAGAGCAGTTAAAGAAATGACAAGAAAGCTTGCTAACAAACTTCAGGCTATGTTAAAGGATAAAGGTGATCACACTAAGTATTGACTGTCACATTCATCTTTATTCACTTTTAAAGGACACACATCAGAGTGGCCTTTATCCTTTATCTCTGATACCCCATAAAGAGATTTAATGCTGAGATACTCCTTTAAAATTCACAATATAAGATTAGCTGCTTTGACAAGCTTACCTTCAGGGGATTGGCAGACTGCTCCTCTAGTGCTGCTGAAATCTGACAACAAATGGATAAATTAATCACAAGTTCAACTGAAAAACATGCGTAGCATCATATTTCACATGCAGATGAACAGATAACATGTCGCACCTTTAAAGCCAGCTCCTCTTTGTTGTACCCCAGAAGTTCCAGGTACTTGCTACGGATGTCACTTTCAAAATTAACCTTAAAACACATAACATCCACATTAGCATTATCCACACAAATTTCAGCAAAAACATTATTGATTAAAAATTGTGTTTTTTAATGCTTCCTCATACCTTAAGGAAAGACCAAACAGTTTTTTCAAACTCATTTTCAGCCACGTCGATCTTTTCCTGGCAGAAGTCCACGAAGTTACCTGAACTCAGAGTGGCCTGCAGCTGGTCGGAGCGCTTCAGAAAAGCTGTTTCTGTAACAACCTGGCTCATGTGCACAACGTGAGAAGTGGGCTGCTGAGGCTGCTGGGGGTTTGGTTTTGTATTCTCCAAAGATATCAGCTTCCCACCAAACTAAAAGGAAACAAATCAAAAAAGATTTCAAGTGTGCTTAAAAAAAGAAAAGCAGTCTCACCGTACTTTTGATCAAAGCTTAAAGACACAGAACTCACTGCAAACGAGGCTCCCACAGGTCGGCGAATCCACTTGGGTGGCTTCTTCAGGGGGTTGACTGCAGCTGGAGTAGCTGGAGTCTGAGGCAGCTGCAGGGGAGGCAATGTTTGCCCTGTCCCAAATGGATCCATGTTCCCAAACGAGTTGCTAATCTGTAAGAAACACACAGAGTCGAGGTAGACAAATTAATATGAACAAAAATAAATAATTCACAGCTCTGAAAAAAGAGAGAAAGGATAAGTGTGGTTAATTTCAAGCTGACATTAAACTGAAAGTTTGCTCTGGACTATTTAAAATCCCCTTGGTGGTGTACAAAGGCAAAGCTGCTATAAAAAACTGTGTCATTTTCCAAATATTCAGGGACCCAACTGTAAGTCTAATATAAATGATGCTACTCTTATAGTTGTTTTAAATGTTTAAATGTTGTTTTTAAAACAATACTTTAACAGTCGTCGGTTTAGCTCAGTCTGGGAGCTTTTGAGTCTGACTTGCAGCCTTTTGCTGCGTGTCTTCCCCACTCTCCCTCCCTCTCCGCTTCCCTGTCTATCTTCACTATTCACTCCCAGCCCACTGTTCTTTCAGTGGGCTGGTTTCAGTCATTATGCAAATGTACTGTTTATAAGATTGGGGAAACCTGCAGTCAGCTGAGACTGAAGAAGTCACTTGGATGAGTGACGAAACGTTTCTCCCACTGAAAACGCTACGTCCAGATGAACAGAATCAACTTTTGGAGATATCTTCACTACTGCTATCCAATAAAGGCGAAATGTCAAAAAAAACCCAAACAATACTTTTATTTCAGGAGACTTAATCTTACCTGGTCAGCGTGCCTCTGGCTCTGTGCCTGGCTGCTCCCTCCCATGATGGAGTAGATGTCGATGTGTCCGTCGAAGCCCGCGGCTGACAACACAGCGGGGTTTCTGGGACACCACTGGATGTCAAAACACCACTGGCTGCTGGTGGGCAACTCGTACAGAACCTGAGGATTCAAGAAAATGACTTTCCAACCTCAGTGGCAATCATGAAATGATAACTGTCAGTTCACAAACATACACACACACACACAGAATTTTCACCTCTGCTGTGTTTGGATTCCAGCACAAAATCCTGCTATCCTTCCCACAGCTCAGAAGCAGCTCAGGATCTGCTAAGCTCCAGGCAATGGCCAGGATACCCCTGTGAAATGAACGGTCAGATGAAAAAGAGCACAGTTACAATCTTTTTTTTCACATTATCAACACTATTTAAAGGTCTAATGGTTCTAATGGTACAGCTGAGCACTGCAGGTTTTCGCAAACATAGCTCAGACAGGAGGAAACAGTGTATTTTATGGACTAGTCGGCAGCAGTTTAACAATGATGCTACATTGAGTATTCCAGCAGCAAGAAAGAGTAAGTGGGCTCAAGTGTTTGCTATATCTTAGAATTATATTAGCTTATGGATCAAAGGAATATGATATATCGGGCTCTGGATACGCAGATAAAGCTTGTTATAAAGATACATTTAGTCTGCTTTGGTCTTTAGGGAGACTTGTTATCAGTAAGAAAAAGTATAAAACAGATTAGATTTAGACTGATTTATCAGTGCTTACCTTGAGTGATGCTCTAGAATCTTGAGAGGAGAGGTAGCAAATCGTAAGTCCCACATCTGGATGACGGGCATCCTGTCGTCCTCCGAAGCCAAGACCAGCTGAGTGGCCACCTCTGGGTTCCAAGCCAAGCCAGAACAATGCATCTGGAAAGAAACACGCAACAGTGATCTTAGACTGTTTAAGTTGAGTAGACAGAGCCAAAGGACTGGGAGAAAATGCAGCATGTTGAGGGTTTCTCTGACAACGTACTCTGTTGCTGTGGTCGCTAACTTTGATAATGAGGTCATTTTTGCGGAGGTCCCACACTGAAGCTCGACCCCCCGGGCTGGCTGAGGCCAAGATGTGTTGGACCTGTTTGTTCCAAGCCACACAGCTGATGTCTTCCATTGGCTTTAAGAGAAAAACATAAACCATTCATATGGACTGTTCATTCATTAGTGTCATATACAAATGTTAATTAGATACATGAATTGAGCAAAACTGTGCCCAACATAAAACTGACAACTAAAATATTTGAAAGATGATGATATAATAGCAGAGTAATACCAAAAAAGCACTAAATGGTACATTTAAGTATACGAAATGTATAAATGACAGTGGAAAGGCACTGTGTAGTCCTTACAACAAAAAAGCATCCAAATTAATGCTGATTCTAGTTATGGATTTATCACTAACTGTAGTAATTCTCCCAAAATGTTCAGCCTCACATTTAGTATAGTGAAAATTAACCATGGCATGTTGTAAACAAACTGACATTTAAAGAGTTAAAGTTCTGAAAAGGAAAACATTTTAGTCATATTTGATCATTAGAAGACCGACATTGGTTAAAAATGCAACTGGGTGAAAATGGAAAATGCCATTAGTAGATATTTATTTTGTTGTTATGTAATGGCCCTTTTCCACTAATACTTACTCGGCTCAACTCAGTTTTGGTTGTTTTCTAAAACAACTGAGCACCACGGTGTTGGTTTTTGTGTAGCCATTTCCCTTGTTAGAAGGTTTTAAAAAAATGGCAGTTTTGATTGTTGTGAAGGAGTCATTCTTATGACTCATCGAGTGATGCCCCTGACTGGCCAATCAGTGGCGTGCAATCTGTTGACGTTACACTTTTGGACTGATTCAGATCGCTTCAGACCCCGGCCGAATAGGTGCTAAAAAAGCACTTAGTAAGAGATACTACCACCTATCAAAAAACCCTAAAAACCAAGTTCAGCTGAGCCGAGTCAAGCTGAGTAAGTTCTAGACTAAAAGGGCTAAAATTCTTCATACTTGTGTTTTAGGTCCTGGTGTCATTGGAGAGCCAAAGTTATTCATGTCCCAGATATAGATTTCAGACTCATTTCCACCTGATGCAACAAGGTTTGACTGCAGGAAAAAAGGACACAAAACACCAAATGAGTCACTGCAGTGGATTTAAACCCAGCTTCAAGCTGAAATCCTTTGCACAAGGTGAAAAGCACCATACTTGGAAAGGGTTGACATCCAGAGCTCTCACTGGCCCTGTATGCTTGTCGCTCTCAACGATGATGGCGTCGCTCTCTCCGCTCATTATCTTTGCAGTGTCGTACAGGATAACATTGCCATTCTCCCCACCTGCGATGAGAACACCAGAGGGATGACCCTGGGAGTCCATACCATATGGACCCCACACCAACTTGTGGTATCTGTGAGGAGGAAGAAGAAGAAGAAGCCCTGATTAACAGCAAGACGGAAAATAGAAAATCAGTAATATTACTGTGGAGAGTTCTTTAGTCTACCTGTGACTGGAGGAAAGGCTGCCACATGATTTCATATCCAGAGATGGCTCAGCCAAATCCAGCTCAAAAAACTCCAAGGAGGCATTGGTACTGAAGGAGGCATCCAGCTGCTGAGCTGATGTTCCTGCAGGAATACAGGTATCAAACATCAACAATTAATAAAGCAACAGAAAATCTATATGCAGCTATGTTTATAGATTAAGCCATTTTTCCAACGCATAATCCAAACAATTTACAATCTTTGGTTTGCTGTAAAAATCTGCATTTTTTCTTGTCCTACATTGAAGTTAGAAGAATATCACATAAAAATAAAAACAATAAAGCCTTTAAGTCCCATTTTTTATTAAAAATTGTTATGGATATTTGTCACTGCTTTCTGATCTTCAACAATAGCTGCACCACTGGATGAATATATCCACTATCACTCAATATTTGTGAAGGGGATTGTTATTGTGATCATTTAGCATTCTTCCTCTTTTTACTTCCCTAATAATGAACTCACAAAGCACAGAACTGAACAAGCCTGTTGGATGAGAGATGAAACATCTTCACAAAACTTTAAGTGCAGTTGTCTTGTTTTTTCAAACTCTTATACTATGTAGAAAGGTTTTTTGCAGTAGTGAGGAAATCTCCATTCCTGTGTCTCATAGCTTTCTGAGAACCCATGCTTAGGTAAGCAAGTTAGCTTTTCACTTGTTTTTTTTTTTTTTGTTTTCTTGTTTATTTTTCGACCGTTCATTTTCATCTGTAGGGGAATATTCTAACAAATGGATTCTAAAGTCAAAATGTATGTAAGAAATTAGATGTGAAAGGTAACAGAAACTATGCTTGTTCAGCATGTAGATAAAATTCAGCCTAACTGTAACACTAATACTAAGTGGTTTACCAGAGACGTGCTGGCTTTTACCAGATTTATTTGTAGCGATTGAGGCGTTCCTAATCTCACTGTGTACTTAAGGTCACTAAACAAGCCGATTCCTTGCCATCTGAATCAGACTTTCAGAAGTGGACTTTGTGGTATGTTTTAGAAAATTGTCCTGCTGCATAACCCGGTTGATAAGGGCCAGGTAGGTTTGGATAATGTTTTTGTATCATTTAAAAACTGCATTTTGTATTTACTTGAGTTATCTTTATCTAATATTAAAACCTGTTTGATGATCTGAAACATCATCAAGTGTGAAAAATAATATGCAAACAAGGAAACAAAACAAGCTGTTAAGATAAATGCTCTATTCATATCATCAGTCCAGAGCATTTTATCCCTCATACAACTGATTCTTGGGGATGTGCAGCATCATTTATTTGGCAAATTTTGCCTTTCTAGTATCCATCCATTCTTAAACTGTGATATTACATATCTGCATGGTACTGCTCATTATTTGAGGAAAAAAAACCTTCCAGCTATTTCTGCAAAAATAAGTTAAATAAATTCTTTTAAAAGTGTATTTTACTAATAAGAATAGCTCATATGATCAATTACTATCTAATACATTTACTATATCATGTCAAATATGTAAAACAGGGATTAAACAACAGTATGATGGCTAAAATTGAAACAGAAGAAAACCCAGCTGAAATGGGACAGAACATTTTCTGTTGGTGTACATTAAAAAAAAACCTGACGAGAGCTGCGGAGCATTTTAAAGACTATGGAAATGGAAGGTGAGAGACTGTATTAGTTCATGTGCCTTACAGTCCTGACAACAGAAAATGTGGTAGCATCACATTTAAGTGTAAATTACAGATAAAATGCTCTATTCATTAACACCAACTACAGTTTGTACAGTCACACCATAACAACTCTGTCTCCAGAGGTGCGGAGTTGATTTATCATTCATTCTTATTTAGTGAATATGGGTTAAAAGTTCACTGATAGCACCCACTTTTACAAATATTTGCCCTGGCCTCCTGCTATTTTCATAATAAGGACAACTTCATAGAGAATTCTGAAGCCTGCATCGTCCTCACATGATTAAATGTCCCACATGCTTGCAGCCCTAAATATACAACACTAAACATGTCATTTTCCACTTAAAGAGGCTGTGAAAATGGCTGAAGTAACTGACATAAATTATGTAATTTCATGTCAAAGTGACAGACGGCAGCAGATGCACGCCTGTACTGATGCTCTCTGCATGCTCATACCTGTTGCCAGGTAGATGGGGTGGTGCTGTGCAGGACTCCAGCTCTGGATGGCTGTGCGGTTGATCACTTTAAGTTTCATCCTTGAGAAATAAGGGTATAGTTTGAACGACTGTGCAGTGATTATTACAATTTATTTATGACACTTTTCTCTCACTTTAGCGTTCAGAATAACCAGATATTGAATCCTTTCATGTAGTTTAGTTTCTATGACAATAAAAAAGAGCTTAAACGATCAGTTTCAAATGAAGTGGCTAAATACAATGCTTTTTAATGGTAGCTTTATAAAGGTTAACATGTGCAGTTTTTTCTTAGCGTTTCCCCAAGGTACTGGCTTGGTTGTATGATCACTTTAGAGGTTCCAGCTGAATCTTACTGAATTGTTTATTTGAGTTATAGCATCGTTTACCACATTGTAAACACTGTTAAGTGTTCATTAGACACTTATGACAGGCTGGATATATAAGCAGAAATCTGCTGTGGAAACAAAAATCAATATTGATAACTTTTTATGTGTTGACTTTTCTATCAGTTCAACCACAACACAACACCTTCATGGAGTTGCATTTATTGCAGGACTGCTATGGATTATTTTCCGTTAGGTGTGCTAACAATATCAAAGAATTTTAATACCATATTAATAACGACTTTCAAAAGTGTGAATCTGTCTCTTTTACATCGAGGGGAGCGGACCGCTTAATAAACAAGTAGTTACAGTTTTACACACGCTTTCCCATTCATCTTGCTGCTGTAATAAATACACTAGTTACAGAGTAACAAAGGCCTGCTCTGACTGGCACTAATTATCACACGCTTTGTGTAGCTCGGGGCTGTGTCGGGAAAGGACATCAGAAATGCTACATTTAGCTTTAAAAGAAGCTCCGAGAAGTTTTGCAGTCGTTTGGTTAAAATTACAAAATAAAAGTCCTTGCTAGCAGCAAGCTAACAGCTGGTGGACCAATTAAAAGCCACACAGCCGTGTCGTTTATGAGCCTCGAATAATACGAGAAATGCGCGTAAATTTATTGTCACTTCTTGTACATGTTTACTACGACATGGTTCAGCTTGGACTAATGCAGCTGCAATGAGATATTGCGTTTAGAAGCCTGCTAGCTACCTGCAGGAACATATTAGAGAAGAAATAGTTACACATTCACACAAACCCGCACACAGATCTTATTACTTCACTAAAGCAGCTTACCTTCTCTTCTTCTCTTCTTTTCACATGAACGCACACATTAAAAAAAACAGTAGGCAAACACTAACTGTCTCCGCCCGTACAGGTTCCCCTTTCGATTCTGCTCAGGGATTTACAGCTGTAGAAACAGAAGAAGAGGCTACCGGGTCCCGGCTGCGGACTCGAGACAGATTTCCACGTCCCCACTGGTCTCCATCAACGTGGCACTAAGCAACAGCCTCCTCCTGCCACGAAGAAGAACGACTTCCGGGGGAGCTTCTCCCTTTTTGCTAACTTATGCTAATGTTAAGATTTTTATAATAAACGCTAAAAATATTAGTAATAACTATTTTATGTGAGCATTTATCATTTTAAAGTGTTTCTTTATTAAGGAGTAGGAATAGTAACGAACCGGTCTTTATATTATTTAAAGTATTTCATTTACAGTATTATGAAAAAATCTTTAGCCACCCCTCATTCATTTATATTTTGCTCCCAGTGACTCGAGCTGTAGTTTTCTCGGCATTCTTGCTGTTCTTTTAGGGTTTTATTTTTTCAGTCACATTCAGTTCTTGTACGGCACCATTTTGAAAGGAGTGATTCCTTTTTGTTTGTTTAAGCCACTTGACACTCATAAAAAGGGCACCTAAGCGATAGGAATAAATAACAGGTGTACATTTTGGTGCTATATGCATAAAAACTACATGGAATTTAATTTTTTGCACATAACATACAAAATAGAAAAGAGCACATTTTAAATTCTATCTTTAGAAACTTGGTTACTAACAGAGTGACTATTAAGAAAAAGGTCCAAATTTGCTGAGTCTACAAAAGAAGTCTCACAGGCCAAAAATAACATTTTATAAAATATTTTTGCCTGTTTTGACTCAAATTGTCATTAAATCTTGTTCAGTTACCTACTTAACAACTGTTCAAATATCTTGGGGAGGGATTAATCCAATTTTTTTTTAACAAATTAGCACCAAATAGCGATAAAGCAGTAGGACAAAATCATAACTATAGAACTAGAGTAACTATAGTTTATCTACAAGATTAGCCGTCTGACTCTGTCAATGCTAACAGTAAAGAGAATCAGAGGCAATGTATTTTTCTGCATTGTTTTAATATATGTACTAAAAAGGTAGCGACAGCCAATGAATGTCACAAAACAAAACTTTCTTGACAAGTTGATTTTATTTGACAACAAATTTAAAGTAACATGAAGGCAAAGCAGTCAGGTCATTATGCATCTATATCAATACATCACCTGAACTCGGGGAAACATTTCAGCAGTTGAACCCTGTAAAAACAATCGGAGTAATAAAATAAACTGTTAAATTTAACAGTAGAGGTGCACTTTAGTTAAGAAAATATAAGATAACACCCTCATTTGAAAGCGTGTGTATAATCTTCCCCAGACATATGAATGGGTCAGATGGGTAGTGATTGGTATAATCATTGGGAAGGATATTTATTTCACAATATGTTGTTGGGCATGAAGACATACATACATGCAAGTCACATCCACACGTGGCTCACTTCAAGGGAACTTCTTTTCTGCAGCTAACCTGTGAAAACAAAATCAATTAGTTTCTATATAAACCAGCACACGAATCAGAACATAAGTTGCCTGCAAAATACGATTATCGTACAGTTGTATTTTGCAAAAAAACAAAAAAATTGAATTACAATTATGGGATGTGCGCCGATTTTTTTTACGCGTTTACTCCAATTTCAGAAAATGTTGGCTTATTTTGCTGGCGGCGACTCTTGATCAACATTTTACTTTTTCACCAAACCAGCAAAGTTTGCAACCTAGTCTCTGTCCACACGTGCAGAGGGGTTAGTTGGGCTAACGTTCAATGGCACACCTCGTTTCAAATCACGTTCAGAAGTGAGCTAACTCCCCAAACCGTCTACACATTTAACCTAGAGGAATGGTGTAGATAATGCAATTTAAGGTACATATAACAATTCGCATTTCAGAAACTAATTTTCTCTGAGAGCCTTATTTTCCCAGCCATGATACTGACCGCCAACACCAACACTCACGGTTCTCCTTCGGCTTCTTTTTCTTCTTTGCGTGTCTTCTTCTTGCTGTTCTTCTTCTTCGACGGTCAAACAACGAAGTGGTGGATTGCCATCACCAATGACTGTCGCCACCAAGTGGTACAGAAAATCAACATAAAGAAATACAACTTGATAACCCCCGTTGCTTTATATTTGTAATAGACCCAGTTAAAATCTACTCAACCTTCTTTCTTTCTGCCTCACACATCCGACACGTTGCACTGTTTTATCTCAGTAATCGCACCTGCATGTACCATGTCTACCTAATAATAAGACTTTTAGCTTTAATTCAGTGACTTGTAAAACAATTTTCTGCTAACTTTTTAGGAATTACAAATATTTCTATGCAAAGTTGCCTATTTTTATATGTTCAAAGGTTATTGGACAGATTGACATCATTTCAAATTTAAGGACTCTTTAGTTGCATGAAAATCTTTTGCAGTCAACAACTGCCTGAAGTCTAGAAGTAATTGACATTTCTTCTTTTCTTTTTCTTAAAAAACACAGCACACAGTAACGTCTCTCACCCTTCCCCTTTTTCTTCAGTAACCTGTATGATCAGACGACTGACCTATCCTTTGAAGGACAGCCCATTTCTTTGCAAAGAAATTATCCATTTACAATGTGAAACACCATCTGGTCAGTTTTGGCTGAGTCTGAGCAGAGAGTGAGGAATTCTTCTATCTGCAGTCACATAATCAATATACACCAGTGACTTAGTTCCAATGGCAGGTATACAGAGTTGCCATAGCAATGCTTCCACCTCCAGCATGTTTGGCAGATGCTGTAGCATGCTTTGGTTAATGAGCCTTCTTCAGCAGACTGAAGCCTGAAGTGATTACTTGAATGTATGCTGACAGATATATCATGCCTGTATATGAGTGTGTACATGAGAGAACTAATAAAAAAATAATAGAACTAGAAGGTCTGTAATGGTGCTCAAAGGCAGAACAAGAAAGAGAAAACAATATAAGAGAAATATGATCTCTTTTCCTGTTAGCATACTTGATGTAGTGTTTTGGATCAGCTGAATGCTTTTTAAATGGGTTTTACAACACTTATGTTTCACAGAGTGTCCTGTATTTTAATTGATTTGTGTCATCTGGCTTCATTGACAGTACTGGGACAGTGTTCCCGTGGAACTCCGTGAATAACTTTCCTGTTTGAAGTTTATAACCTAAATAGAAAAAAAACAAACATACATAAAAACAAGCTTTGCCCACATTTGTTTACTTAAAAGCACAACAAGCAGCTCTTCTAGCCCTTGTTCACAAGTCTCAGCTTTATAGCTTAGGCCAGACTAAAACTGAGACAGAGGGTCTAAAGGTACACAGGTGTGGACAGGGCTGGAAAACACTAACACTCAGGCTATCGTGTCCAGATATCTGAAAGAACACTAAACAAGTCACGTGGGTGTAATTGGTCTTTAATGTACAGTAAGCATGTAACTAAGAAAACAAAACAGCACCAGGAAAAATGTGAACCTCTGTCAGTGTAACCAAGTTACAACTATTCTGTACTGTGTGTGTGTGTGTGTGTGTGTGTGTGTGTGTGTGTGTGTATTCATCTTACATTTGGATTTAGGATAAAACCAAAGATTGCATCTACTTATTTCTCATTAAAACAATTTAGCCTAGCCTTGGTTAATAATTAACATGTTGTAGCATTTGAAGCCACACAATATTAGCGCTGACAATGATTACAAATACCTGTGAAAATAAATATCAAAAGATACATATTCTTTTTTTGTCTACTGAAAGCACAAATATACGGATTACATAAAATTACAGGCATTTTTTTAAACCTCAAAACAAACCTAAAAAAAACCCAGAGTGAAATGGAAGAGCAAATGTGAAGGAAACATTTGATAGAGGTTTGGAAGGGAAATTTGGCGGGGGGGGGGGGGTGAAAAAAAGAAGAAAAAAAAAGAAAATCAAGTGAAAGAACATTTGTATTCCTGTTCAGTCATTTGTGTGCATCACACTCAGGTGGATAAGTATGGTAACGTCTTCAAAGTCAGTCCATTTATCCTTCTGTTAGCATAGGTGAACAGTGCAAACAACTGCTCCATGTTTTTTATTATTCCAGCTGGCCTCAGCTTGGCTAAGGCAGGGGGGTGGGGGTGGGATCTGCCTGCCTTCAGTTCATTGTTCTGCCTTTTGATGAAGGAGACAACCTGTTTCCCTGCAGGCCAGAAACCCTGGGGTCTAGGACAGAGTGCAAAAAGTAATCCATTCTCTTAGCCTCCACAGCTGGTAGGAGGGTTAGAGGGTGGAGAGCCTTTACAGGCCTCGGCCTAGCAGTTGATGGAGGCACAGTCTGATTTGGCTTTCCCTGCCGAGCTGATTATCCTCATGAGGCAGTGTCCAAACTCCTCCAGAATCATCCTCTCTGCCTCAACTTGAGGCTGGTGAGTCTGTTCTGCTTTTTTGGCCTGCTCCAGCAGACACTCGCATGTTGCTTCAAGCACTTCCTTTGTTACAAACGTATACGGGAGCCTGGGGGGAAAGCAAAATAAATGAGTATTGACAACAAAGCCATCATTATCTGGTCTCAGCAGTAGTAAGCAGATGGATCGTGGAGACTCCATGTCAATCAGACACAAGTGAGTTTTAATGACCCACTCCATAGCTTCATATAGATGTGCTGACACTCCTGCAGCTTGTACAGGAAACACACACATTTTGCACCGTTTCTGAAAGCGCGTACGTCTCTACTTAAAGTTTTAAAGTTTAGGTAGTTTAGGTCAAATTTGATGTTGCATTGCAGATGACAGAGATTCTGAGTGTCTTCTTCTATACAGCTTATTAATTTAACACTGGTATTGGTTTGGTGCCCAGGGTGCATGCCTAGACATAAGTTGGTCCTTGCAAGAAAAGAAGACTTCCTTACAATGTATCTGGGATGTAGCCATTATTGTTGAAATAAAATGAAAGATAAGTGCTTTATTCACTCATCTCTCCTGAGTATCAGGATCCAGATCACCCAATCTCCCTCTTCCTGGACACCTCTTGCAGGGTGACATAAAGGCCTTCATAAGCCATCAAAAGATGCAACTCCAGTCCCTCCCAAATGACTGAGCTCCTCACCCTCTCTCTAAAGGAGTGTCCAGCCACCCTTCACTGGAAGATCATTTCTAATTCTTGTGGTACTGTGTCCGCATCACTGCAGATCCTGTATCAATCTGTCAGTCAATCTCCTGCAGCCCTTACTTGTGCAACACTTTAGCTAAAGCTAAAGATTCTACAAAAGTACATATCATATGCTTACTGTAAAAGAGGCTCTTTGCAGATTTGATTTTATGTTGAAAAATGTGTGAACTGTGTTTCAGGTACCTGCCACTTCCACTTGAAATCACAGGCGTCGTCCGCATGAGCAAATCTGAGATCTGTGAGGATAGTTTGGTCTTGGCTGCCGTTTGCTGCTGAACTCTCACTTCTGCTGCATCTGCCAAATGCATTAGCGTCTTCCTCTCCGGGCTCTCCTCAAAGTTTTTGCAGCCGATGCATTTACAAATGGACGAACACATGATCTTCGCCTGTGAAGAGAAACAAAAATGAAGGAAATAAATGCCAATAAGAGACGAATGAATGGAGGTGACGCCATCTGTAAAAAAAAAGAAAACTGGAGAGCTTACCTCGTAGCACTCGCAGTAGTTCTTCAGGCAGCCTGAGCGTTTGCAGTTGCAGCCCTTGCTGTGTCGACGGTCCGACTCTCCCTCCTTGCCTTTACCAATTTTAGGTTTAAAGGCCTCTGGGTTTCGGTCCAGACAAGTCTGTGAAAACATGTTTGTGCAGCAATTTATGAGTCAAACAGGATGCAGTTCAGCCCAAAAACAGAATTCAGAAAGTGGACTTCTGCCTCACCTTTATAGCTTTGAGACGTTCAGTTTCATGTTCCAGGTTATTGAAGCAGTTATTGCAGTTACAGTTATTGCAGAACTCTCCATTTGCAAAACAGTCACAGTAGCTATAGGAAGGCAAACAAAAAAAACCCCACCATTTAATAAAACCATGTCAACTGTAATTTGATTCAGCAACATTAAGTTTCTCAGTGCTTCCTAAACTCAGATAAAAAGGAAAAATGGTTTCCACCGCAAAATAATACTGTATTAGGATTTTTTTAAACTAGCCATTACCAGCTACGCAGGTCAGCTAATTGGAAGTTTGTTTGTTAAATCTCTTGCTGCTCCAGTCTGCATGCCAAAGTATCCTTAGGCAAGATACTGAACCCCAAGTTATGCTCCAAGTGTTAATAAGAAACACATCAGAGAGCCCTTAGGTGTAGAAAGAAATGCTTGTGTGAAAGGGTGAATTAGGCATGTTGTATAAAGCACTTATAAAAACCATAAATACCAGTCCATTTATCATTTACCATGGCGATTTCATAGCAAAGTTGTTCTTTGACCTCCTGGAAATAAAGGTCATGAATTTAGAGTTTTACCCAGGCATTTGTGTATGAGATTAATATGACTGCAAGCTGCTAGATTAGTGCAAACATAATAATACTGATTACTGTTATCTATATTATTAACAATGATTATTCCTTAAAGTAAACATAATAAAGTCACTGAACTGAGATTTTATTGAACTTTAAATACAATGAGGGTTAAAAACACCATGGGGTGTTTATGACCATAAATCTCATTTTGCAAGGGCACACGTGATTCCCTGCCAGCCTTTGGCCTCCACTGTAAGACGCCTGTGGGTGCAGGTAAGGACACAGCTAGCCGCAAGTGGCAGTGGGCTTGTGAGCCTCAGGAGACCTACACAGCAGCTGGAAGCAGACAAGAGAGAGCCAACGCAGAAAGCCAACTGTCACAAATACTGAAAGCATACCAGGTTAGAGAACCTGAGCAATCTGGAGACAAAGGCAGCTGCAGGCAACTGATAATCCTTCTACAGGTTCATTAATAAAAACCCAGCCCTACTTTGACCAACAAATCAAATTAAGCTCAAGTCCACTGAACTTTTGTCTTAATGTTTTTTAAGAAAGAGACTTGTCCCTCTGCCAGATGAGCAAAAAAATATTTACAATATTAAAAATATGCATCAATATTTATGGAGCGTAAACAGGAACTTGGTTTCTTCTTTCTGACTCAGAGACAAAAAGCTAAAATATAATGTCACAGATGACTTTACAAAATATTCAGCTGAAATTACAAACATATAGTTTGTATACAAACATGTATTAATTATTGAGCTACACCTGGACAGATTTATCCAATGGATAAACATTATCAGTGACCATTACACTTACAGTTTGAGGCACTGTGACTTGGTACAGTTACATGGTTTTCTTGGTCTTGAGGTTGTTTCTGCTGCTGACAAACTGAACCAATGAAGATTAATTAGATTAAACTATAGACAGTCACGAGAACAAATGAAGAAAATCACTTTAATATTTTGGTAAACATCTTTTTAAATAGAACAGATATCATTTAGTTGGTCTTTCAATGCAATATATATAAAAACAAAAGTCATAGTAAGATGGCTTCTACCATTTCTTACCCATTAAGAGGCAATCTGGCCTGAGTCTGGATACCAGTGGATGCAGAAAAACTAGAGCTGCTGGCAAGCGTCACAAATGGTGGCTGCTGGATCTATGAGAAAAGAAGAAACACGATATTGAAACTCACTCAGGAAAAGGAAATCAATCTTTTAAAAACAAAGAAACAAAAAAACAAACAAAACAAAACAAAAAAACCCTTCAAACCAGGGCGTACAATGGATGAAGGTACATGGGATTCTATATTGTCGAACAATGGATTATACATTAGGGAAGCCAGGGGGAAATTTATTCAATACAAAATTCTTAACGGATACTATTATACTCCTTCAAGGCTGTATAGAATGGGGATTGGTAGAGATGACTTGTGTTGGAAATGCCAACAAGCCAAAGGTACTCTGATACATGCACTCTGGGAATGCCCGCTGGTTTTTCCAGTTTGGAACACTGTACTGAATTATTTGCAGGGGTGGACACTTTGTAACCTACCCAGATCACCTAAATTATGTTTACTAGGAGACAAAGGAGAGGTGCTGCAATTAAATAAGTACCAGTTTAGAGTGTTAAGTACTGCATTGGTAACATGTGCCCGTGTCATTTTGGAACACTGGAAGGACTCCCATACTCTAACGCTTAAAATGTGGAAAGACAGAATGATTGGGAATGTTGCATGCGAAAAGATGCTGGGAAAAATACATCATGAGACGGAAGCTGCGCTGGAACAGTGGGACAATTTTTGCACCTACATGTCTACCTGACTTGGACATTTGAGCTTAATACAACATATGTTAAAACCTCACTTGTTTTGTTTTGTTGTGGTTTTTTTTTTATTATTCATTTATTTAATTTTTTTTGTTTGTTTGTTTCTTGCTTTTGGTTGCTGCATCTCTGTATTTGCTGTTATAAAATGCAAAATCTAATAAATACTTGAATTATTAAAAAACCCCCAAAAAAAAAACCCTGTCAAACCAAAAAGCACACAAAGATAATTCGCTAACCTGTGTGACATATTGTGCTGGCACAACCGCGTAACCCACATTCCCTCCTCCTGGAGCTGGTGTCAGGACGGTGCCTGGAGGGAGGTTGGTGAAGTTGGGCTGGATTTGGGGTAGTGGAGTCGCAGGCATGATCAAACGTTGCTGAGTCTGAGTGGTGGTTACTACTTGTGGTCCTGATGTTAAGGGCTTAGGTGCCACCTACGGGGAATAAAAACCATGAATGCAGCTCAAGGGACATTTCAGAGAAAGTTCTCTTTGAATGAACTTGGATACCCAGGTTACCTGTTTCATGGTCTGTGCTGGGACAACTGGGACAGACATCCTGACCGCTGCTGTACTGACCACCATAGGTTTAGCTGTGGGATAAGCACCATCACGAGTTGGTACAGCGCAATTACTAAGTGCTGCCTGTATTTGTTAGCAGAGGAAACAAAACAAGTTCATAGGTCACCTGTCTGTATAGAGCTGGTACTGGGACCACTGGGCTGTCCTGTACTGCTCGCTGTCGTTGCTGTGACGAGGCGAACGTAGTGGAACCTGCTGCCAGGCACCTGGATCTGCTGCACGTTGGGCTGGGTGGCCAGGGGTATGATTGTTTTAAACTGGGAACCTCCCACTCCTCCAACAGCCACAGGTTTAATGTTCTGAAAACATTCACATCAAACGGAGAAACAGACTGAAGCCAGTAATAGAAGAGAAAATTTAAAAAAAACAAAATAAACAACAACAACAACAAAACCTAAAGAACCTCATCCTGAAAGCAGTTTGTTAAGAGCTGCCCGTTTTACTGGCAATACAATCTTCAAAGTGCACTTCAGTTTCTTTTTTGCAGGCCAGGATTAAGCTCCCCAAATGCTGATCTATTGTTATACATGTAAAATGCATAAAAACAATCTTATATCATAGTTGGGGCAGGTGGTCACATGAAAACATTTAATTGTTTTGAGTATTAATTATCTTTCTATCTGCTTGGAAACAATCTTACACAACCATTTTATTTCTGGCAAAAATGTATATTGCTATGGAGGTAAAATTTACATGCGAAGTAAGTCATCATCATTGGTGCCCCACATAGTGCACTGAGAGAAACATGACACGGTCTGTCCTGCCTTTTCTGCATCAGATGGCCATGGCTTTAGCAATGCAGTCAGTTGAACAAAAACAACTGCACAACTTATTGTTTTATATACAAAGAAGAAAATTCAGTTTCTCTAGAAATTGCAGTGGGAAAAACCGGACTCCAATGTACAGGCGCTCGCCCTCGGGCACCCTCCTCAGTTTCACTCATAGGGGTTTTTGAATTGCCCGTTGTCTGGTCCCTCACCCAGGACCAATTTGCCTTGGGAGATCCTGCCAGGGGGCGAAAGACCACCCAATAACATAGCTGCTGGGATCCCTGGGCCACGCGAATCCTCTACCACACCGGTCCCCAACCCCCGGGCCTCGGACAGGTACCGGTCCGTGAGTCGTTTGGTACCGGGCCGCAAGAGTTGAGGCTCAGGTGTGAAATTTATAGTTTTCAGGGTTTTTAATCAGTTTTCAGCGTTATTTTGTTATCGTTTTTATCGTTAACTCGGTTTTCCTGGGTCTTTTCACATGTGTTATGAATAAATCTTTTTTTCGGTACCGGTACTAGTTCTATTTTGTTGTATTTATCCGCGACACCTTAAAGGCCGGTCAGTGAAAATATTGTCGGGCATAAACCGGTCCGTGGCGCAAAAAAGGTTGGAGACCGCTGCTCTACCACGATAAGGTGGAGATTAACAGATGGAACTTTATTACCAGAAAAAGTGAAATATTTCCATAATGGTACAAATTTGAGAGAATTTTTTTTTTTTTTTTTTTTAAATCAAAGCATGCAGTGCACAACTGAGCCAATCATTTTGAGTAATGAGCAGTCTGTTTACTACAAACTGTGTCAGACTATAAACAACAATCCCACCAACTGCAGATGTATCAATCTGATATTTGGAGCGGATTTCCTCCATTTTGACCCAAAAAGGTTGGATCGGATATAAGTGATTAAATCTATTCACTTCCTTTCTGTGTTCACTACACAGCAGCAATTATTATTTCAAGAGCTAACATAGCACAGAAGAAGCCATTTCACTCTATTTTTATCTTTCCACAGCTTTTAACTGCATGTTTGCTCCATGTTTGTTTTCATTCATCAGTGTAATGCTTATTTGGAAGTTTGGGAGGTTTTGTTCTGTTTTTGTAAAACTGCACTTGCAGTAACAGTGAGTTGTCTCCGTCTTCACCTGCTTCCTGTCAGCTCAATCCTAAATGCGGCCTGTTTGTGTGTAGCAGTAAAATGAGGTGCACTCAAGAGCAAGAAAGAAGAGAGGAGGAAAATAGCATGACTGCACATCACAGCAGTATGCTGCAACTCCTTGACTCTCATACGGAGCTGAAATGACACTTATGCACAAACAAGGTGAATACGTTTTTTTTTGTTTTTTTTTTAAATTCCTTTTCTCCCCTCAGATCAGATGGTATCAACTACAACTGACTGTTCTGTGCTTTCATGTTACCTGCGTTGTTGATTGGCTAGTGGCCACCTTGACTGGAGATACAGATGTTGACTGCTGGACTGTCAGGATCTGCTGGCCAAGTGCTACATTCACAGGCAGTGCTACAGACTTCTGAGAAGCACCGGAGGTCGGGGAAGCCACAGACACCACAGTCACCTGGCAGGAACAGACAAGCGGCATGAGCTGTGAAAATTTCACCTGATTAAACAAAGACCCGAGTTGGATGGCAATATAGCTGCCATTACGTATGGTAACAGGAATGTCACATAAACCAACATTCTATAACAAGTCAATTGCAAACACTATGTATACATATTCATTAATTAGTAGGAGTGAAAGAAATATCTAATATAATTAGTGCTGTCAGTGTTAATCTCATGAATCGCTCTGTGCGTGGGGCTACACAGCATCAACGCGTGAGCACGGTTAGCTCGTTAACGCCGTCCAGCCCCACGCACAGGGCGATTCGCGATAACTCATCATTTTAACGAGATTAACACTGACAGCACTAAATATAATACAATATAATATAATATAATATAATATAAACTCCTGTCTGCAAATACAATGATGATTACTAGTGCCAGAGGCTGATGTTTATGTACTGTGACACATCAATCTGTAGTGGGCTGTCTAAATATTCAAAGAGTGTGAATACATCTACTGCATTTTTAATAACTACATTTCCAAAAAACAAAGACAATCAAATTGTTATTTTAAACAACAGTATCGGCCCAACCACCAACGCTACCTCTCAGCTTCCTAGCAGACACACCTATGGGATCAATTTAAAAATTCTACGTAATTTTATTCTCCAGTTTACGCAGTCACAAGATTTTCATAAAACTTCACCTTTGACCTTAAGGTCAAAGTCACTGAGATTTGAACTCTTCTGAGATTTTTAGTACATACACCTATAGTATTAACTTGAAGCGTCTACGTTATCCCATTCACAAATGTAGGTGTCCATGCCACCCCCCTGCCCAGTAGGGTGACGATAATACCCCAGGGCTCTAGACTAACTTTTCGTCATGGTTGCATTGGTGCGCCTGTGCATCAGCACAAAAGTTAGGTTCACAAAAACTGGGCGCATGTGACATCATTACTGTATGTGGAGTTTACGTTCAAGCCATTTTTCTTGTGAAGAATTATTTCGGACTTCAACTTAGAGAATGGAAATTCTTCTTTGCAATATTGTAGGCACTGTTAAACTTAATCATCATTTGGCCTCCTCTGATGACCTGTTTGCTGCTGCCTGCCACTGAAAGGCAGTGGAGAGAGGGGACACTTGGGCAGTGCATTTATATTGTGTCATATAATGTGTTTTCTAGATACACTGTGCTTTTTCAGCGTTTCAATTCAAAACGTATTTGCACCAGTCACAAATGCAGTATTGCCGGGCATGGTCTTTCTACACGCACGACAGCAAATGCAGTGCATAATGTTGGCAGCTTTACTGTATCTTAGCCAGGAAAACTGGTCAAGCCACTCTCTTCGAAATGTATGCACTTTCCCCCTTTTACTTTCAGTGTGCTCTGGCTTAGAGGTCGATGCCGTCTCTGGACCAGTGTTAGACGTAACCTGAGAGGTTGTCAGAGCACTGGCTATGAATTTCAACAGATCAGGCCTTAACTTAACAAAAAAGTTATCTTTTTATCTTTTCTCATTACCCACAGCTACATCCACTATCAGGCCTAGGCTACGCACCTCTCTCTCTCTCTCTCTCTCTCTATCTGCCTGCACTTTCAAATTATATCATTGTGATTCCAAACATTTTTGAGTAAACATTGCAGGGGGTTTCGAGGTGATTTATTACACTCGTGCTTTACCTGCAGTAACAGGTTGTAATTATGTGACAATTAAACTATAGACTTATTAGTTTTAGTCTCTAGCCACTTGATCATATTCAGTGGAAGATGTCGTCCCATCCAGAACAGTTAAATCCTTCCCAAATCAAAAACCCTGGATTAACGGAGATGTTCGCG
>NW_024582705.1:12896-21255 GCF_018398535.1 Haplochromis burtoni | reverse complement strand
CTTTTTTTTTTTTTTTTTTTTTTAAATGACATCAGAAACAGCAGTATGCGACATTACGTGATGGCAGAGCTTCAGTTCATCCTTTGTCTTTTTTTTTTTTTTTTTTTAAATAAATAGGACAGGGGGAATGAATGAGAGAAAGAGGGGGAGAGAAAGAAAGAAAACCAAAGGGGAGAAGAGAGGTGAGAAGGGGGGGGAGAGAGAAAAAAAAAAAAAAAAAAAAAACTCCTGGGTCACCTGTATGGAGAAAAAAAAACAAACAAAAAAAACAAACAGAGGAGACAGCAAACAACAAAGAGCAACATAATAGTAGAGAAAACAAAGCACCATCACAATAAACTAGCTAGTCATAGATATCAATAGTTACTAAATAATAAACGATATTGTGCAGCACGCAAGATAGACAGCGCACAGTGTGCTTTGAGGCAGCAGCCAAGAAAGCTGTAGTCCGCGTCTGTGAATACCCATGTGTACACCTGTGTGCATACCTGTGTGGATCAGCATGCTTGCATTCCAAAGGTTTCTCCATGTAAGATCTGCTAGGGAGTGTGGGGGGGCCACAGCCCCGTCCTCCAGGGTGTGAAGCGGTATGGAGGAGATCAAAACTCCAGACATCCAGAGGCCCCCAGAACACAAGAGACCATGGAAGACCAACAGAGGGGCAGCCGCGCCACTGTTCCAGTAAGAGCTGAGGAGAGTCCCAGATGAGGGCTCGCCCAGCAGCCGCGGAGCAGAAGCCAGGGGGAGTTGCAGTGACGCGCCCGTGAGCTCCGCCGGCCCCCAGCTGTGCCTGAGTGACCGAGCCCCAGGCCGAGAGGCCGGGGGCACCCCACCTCCAAAGGGGCCCGAGCAGCCCCAGGCCCCAGGCCCCGACAAGCGGCCGCCAAGGAGTGAGCCGGTGTGTACCCGGACGCCCACCCCCAGACACAAAGAACCACCAACACACCGACACCTGAGGGAGTCCGCCACCGGCAGGGGAAGTGGTGGTGGGTGGAGATAGGCCTCCAAACCTTGGAGGGCCTGAGGTGTCCCCAGAGAGGTGGCGTCTGATACCCAACCTGACATATAGACACAGACATACAGGCACACACAGACACAAACATCCATTCCCACCCTCATGCTCTCATTGCACTCACTCCACACTCAACCAACGTGGAGAAGACATAAAGAGACGCTGTACACACAATCACACTCCCCAAGCGTACTCTACAAACCGGGTCTAGGTACCCTTGCCCCTGGAGGGGGGAATTGCACCCAGACCCAGGTGGTGTTACCCTTTTCCCTGCGGTGGGGAGAGGCAGACCACCCCGACTCCGCAGCAGCAGGGAGGCCCCACACCCCAGACCGCAGTCGGACGGCCAACTCCTCCTACTAGCCCTCCCGCTCCAGCAGGCCGCAGAGAATGGGGGTGGGAGAAGACTCCAAACCTCCCTCCACCCGCTCATTGTAGTGTTGATGCATATGTGTTCTAAGGTGCAATTAAAACCCAGGAGGGCATGGAGCTACCTGCCAAGGAGCAGCAGGTAAGCGCATAGTCCCTCCTGCTAGCCCTCAATGACTAAGTGTATTTAAAATTGAGAGGTGGGCAACGACGTCAGGGGTGAGGTATACACCCTGATGGTAATTTGGACTCCGTGATTGTGCCCACCCCCAAGATCCTATATGTATGTGTAATGAGAGTGTGAATAATGTGAATGTCTAAGTTGTGGGATAAAATTGAGGCAGAGGCAGCCAGAAGGGGACAGGGGGGGGGGGTAGCCTCCTCTGCACCCTGGTGACATACCCCTACTCCAAGGCCCTGCATGTGTGGGTGGTTGTGGTGGAGCGGGAAGAGGGAGGCAGCTGGAGATGGGGAGGGAAGGAAGGGAGGGAAGTGTTACTGTAAGTTCAAGGTTCTGTCCACAGTGGATTTGTCTTTGTTAAAAATGTAGTTCTATTATTTAGAAACTTTCTTGTTTTTATTGCAGGCCTCTTTGTGTTCCTTGGCACACTGCTCCTAGCCAATGCTTCCATTGATGCATCTCGTATCCTGCATTCACGACTTCTTAACAACATCCTGCGAGTTCCTATGGTTTTCTTTGACACTTCACCTATTGGAAGAGTGATCAACCGCTTTGCCAAAGTAGGGTCTTGTAGTTCACTTTTTAAGGATTCTTTTCATGAATTTTAATATTTATTTTATCTTCTTGTGGCTTGTATGATTACAAATACAAAGTATAACTAGTTTTTAATGTCATTTCTAAAATAACAGTGCTAAAAATTAAAAAACTAAACATTAAATTTAACATTAAAAAAGCTTTTATTTGTGTTTGCTGCAAGTTGTATATCTACTTGTATTATTTATTTTTACCCACTTTAGCTTAAATGTTTGAATACAACCCTAAATATTCTTAAAATTGTTAAAGTAAAGTAAAAGTAAGTATAATTTTATTTGTATAGCATCTTTCAAGATAAATATCACAAAGTGCTTCACAGAGAAGCTAAAACATAAAAACAAAAATCAAGCAAGTTTAGAAAGATGAGTTTTTAGCTGTTTTTAAAAAAGAGACCACTGAGTCCACAGATCTCAAGTTCAAAGGAAGAGAGTTCCACAATCTGGGGGCCACAGTTACTAAAGCTCTGTCGCCCTTTGTTTTCAGCCTCGTATAATGGACAACCAGCAAGCCCTGATCACATGACCTCAGGGACCTTCTGAGCATGTATAGATGTAAAAGATCACTGATATATGTTGGTGCTTTTCCATGCAGGGCCCTGAACGTCAGAGTCATAATCTTAATCTTAAAGTGAATTTAATAGGGAGCCAGTGCAGCTGGTTCAGCAGGCATGTGGCACGGGAGTACTTAGAAGTCTTGGTCAGAAGCTTTACAGCAGCGTTCTGAACAACTTACAGATGCTCCAAAGAAGCTTTCCATAGACAAGTGAACAAAGAATTACAGTACTCCAAACAAGATGAAACAAATGCATGTATGACAGTTTCCAGTTCTGAGTGTGATACAATGGGACTCAGCTTAGCAATATTTCTCAAGTGATAAAATCAGGAGTGGACCAGAGATTTAGCATGAATGTCCAAAGTCAGAGCTGAGTCAAAAGTTACACCAAGGTTCCTGATAAAAGGTTTGGCAAATGTAGAACATGACCCTGAGTTTTCCATAACCCTAGGTACAAATTTTTTTAGGAGCACAAACAAGGACTTCAGTTTTCACCTCATTAAGTTGAAGAAAGTTATCAGCCATAAAAACCTCTAATGGAGTCCATGCACCTATGCAAAATCTGTAGCTCGGAAATGTAAAGAAACTGTTCGTTCTTTAAGTCTTTCTTTAAAGAGGCTTTCTTCCCAATTGCCTCCTCAAGTATACAGTTCAGTTAAATTTCATTTATCTAGTGCTGACACACAGTAACAGTCACTAAAGGTACATTATATTGTAATAGTAAAGATCTTACCACAATCGAGAAAAAAACCCTCAAACAATCAGATGACTCCCTATGAGTCAGTACTTGGTGACAGTTGGAATGAAAAACGTCCTTTTAACAGGAAGAAACTTCTGGCAGAACTAGACTCAGAGACGCCGTCTGTTTGGGGGTGAAAGAAGGGAGACGAGTCAAAGACATAATGTGGAAGAGAGCCAGAGATTAATAATAATTAATAATTAAATGCAGAGTGGTGTATAAACACAACATATGAAATCAATATACTGATCAATTTTATTTTATTTTATTTACACAGTAGCAAATCAAAACAATTTGCTGTAATGCAGTAATATGGTTGTAGTGCTGTTGTCTCTGTTTGCTGCTGCTACTAAATTCAGCCACTTGTGGAAAAAGGGAAGAAGGAGCTAATTTCTCTTGTATCCTCAAATCCTACTTATAACAGCCAAAGGGTCTTAATGGACTAATAATTAATTATTAAATTATTAAGTCTTTAGAGTGGCTGTAAGACTATATTCTTTGACTCAGCTATAATCTTTGGAATAACTCAAATCTTTAAAAGTGTTTAGTCACTGATAAACATCCATGACTTATCATTGACATTTTCTCCAATATCCTGACTTTAGCTTTTATAATAATTGACTTCATTCTTCTAGTATTATTTACACTTATAATTTTGCTAATTATGTACTTTTTATGTTTTTACATGTGCACTATAAATAAAATTGTCGTTTTACTTTAATAAGTACTAACTCTCCAAATATTATCCTAAAGGACATTTTTACCATAGATGAGGCCATTCCTGCTTCCTTGCGCTCCTGCCTTCTGTGTCTGATGTCTGTACTGGGGACCGTATTTGTCATCTGCATGGCAACTCCTTTCTTTGCCATAGTTATCATTCCTCTGGCCCTGATCTATTTCTTTGTACAGGTAAGCTAAATAAGGTAAAGAAGATATCTAAAAAAGAAGCTACCCTAACTTTCCTATAATATGAAATGCAAGCTGATTTTGTTTTGTCTTTCTCTCTACACCCAGCGCTTTTATATTGCCGCTTCAAGACAGCTGCGTCGGCTGGACTCGGTGTCTCGCTCACCGATATACTCTCACTTTGGTGAGACGGTGTCCGGCCTGTCAGTGATAAGAGCCTACAAGCATCAAGAAAGGTTTCTTAAACACAATGAAGTAACTATAGATGAAAACCTCAAAAGTATCTATCTGCGGATCGTGTCTGACAGGTCAGACATTGAACAGTGTACCAAACACAGATAAGCATGTGATACTAAATGATGAGACCCTAAAATTTGTTTGTGTGCATATTTGTGGGGTTTGTTTTCTTGACAGATGGCTGGCCATACGTCTGGAGTTTGTTGGAAACCTGGTGGTGTTTTTTTCTGCTCTGTTTGCTGTCATTTCCAGGGATTCTATTGACAGTAATGTGGTTGGCCTATCTGTATCATATGCCCTTAATGTCAGTCACATAAACACTCAGAATTTATCCTTATTTCATCAGTGTTTATATGTGTGATATTAATAAAATGCAGAAATAATGTAAACACAGACCTCTCTCCTGTTGGGGTTCTGCAGGTAACCCAGACCCTCAACTGGCTGGTGATGACGACCTCAGCGCTGGAGACCAATATTGTAGCTGTGGAGAGAGTGAACGAATACACTCAGCTTAAGAACGAGGCATGTAGAAATACTTTGTGAGCAACACATTATTTATCCATTCATCCATTCTCTTCAGTCTATCCTTATCTGGGTCACGGGGTGCTGGAGCCTATCCCAGCTACCATAGGGTGTATGGGTGCTAACTACCATGCTGCCATACGACATTATTTATATTTTGGTTAAATCAAAATCTACTGTTTTCTTAAATAGGACATGAATTTTAAGATTTCCGCAGGCTGTGAGTTTATTGTAACTGTGACAGTTCAACAGGAATCTAATACGCTTGTGTGCGACATCAACTGCCGTGTTTGCTCACTGTACAGTGATAATACTTTTATTCCCAGCTGCTGTTTCTCCACTGTTTCTTAACATACTACCGATAATAGTTCAGATAATTGTCAAACAAACAGGATTTTGATGCAACAATTTCATTTTATGTTTCACTAACATTTGATTTCACATGTTTGAACTCCACCTGTTATATTTGAGTTGGGTTGTTTATTCATAATGGCACCAGAGCTGCACTGATTAGCACATCCCATCATGCTGTTCATACTGAATTTAATCTGATTTAGAATATAACATTGCACATGTACACTTGGCCTTAATTGTTAATCTTGGTTGCATATTTTCATTTGAGCTATTTAATTTTTTACCAAGTGTGACGTCTTTTTAAGTTTTCTTTTTTTCCTTTATTTTAGTGGTGTAATGCGTGCATGTCTGCATGTATGGCGTCTGTATAATTTTGTTTCTTATTTATCTT
Source organism: Haplochromis burtoni (assembly GCF_018398535.1). Classification (NCBI taxonomy): domain Eukaryota; kingdom Metazoa; phylum Chordata; class Actinopteri; order Cichliformes; family Cichlidae; genus Haplochromis; species Haplochromis burtoni. The sequence continues at coordinate 15,398 of NW_024582705.1, read as the reverse complement.
GGTTTGAATATTAATGCACAACATATAAAAGAGCTCCCTTAGCTCAATTTGATAGCTTTTGTATTATATTACACATGCGTTCTGCTTCTTTTTCTGTTGTTACAGGCTGACTGGGTAACTGACACTCGACCTCCACAGATGTGGCCAGAGGCAGGAAGAGTGCATTTTGAGGACTACAAAGTCCGTTACAGACCTGAATTGGATTTAGTGCTGCATGGAATCACTTGTGACATCAACAGCACTGAGAAGGTGTGTGTGTGTGAGCGTGAGAGGGAGAGTCTCCATATATGTATAAAGTTCCTGTAAAAGTTATAGGTTTTACTGTATCTGATATCATATTCACCAAAGATACAAAAGCATGTACTGCTAAAAAAGAAAAAGAAAAAAAATTGGATGGACATTAAATCATTGGGAAGTTTTTTTCTCCCTCATTGAAAAATCCATAATATATAAAATTGTACCACTATTTTTTAATTTAAAAGGTTAACTATTAACAACGTGTGCAAGCTTTCTGCTGGCTGAGATTGGCCAACTGTATCTAAAATGTAGCTTCCAGATACAGACATGCACATCATTTTGTATTTGAGTATAGAAAAGCTATTATGTTGAAATTTGTCATTTAGACTTTGTGCTGTTGACATTCTATTGTTTGGTTTTTTTTTTAAATGTTTTATAGACCAATCTATTAATCAATTACTCAAGAAAGATGCCACAGATCAATCTGTGTTGACAGTAATTACATATAATTAAACTGTAAAATAATGTGAACTATCAGTTTTTCTTTTAATTTATACATTATGTGTATTACTGTATATTATAATCAGCTGTGATATGTAAACATGTAACTAGTCTATGGGCAGTTGTTCCCAAACTTTTTTTGTTAGGCCGGAATATTCAGCATTGCTATCAATACATCCATCCATCCATCTTCTTGTGCTTATCCAGGACCGATTCGCGGGGCCAGCAGCCTAAGCAGAGAAGCCCAGACCTCCCTCTACCTAGCCACCTCCTCTAGCTTATCCAGCAGAACACCAAGGCATTTCCAGGCCAGCCAAGAGATATAATCTCTCCATGGTTTCCTGGGTCTTTGCTTTCTTGCTGAGGACCATGGCCTCAGATTTGGAGGTGCTGATTTTCATTCCCACCGCTTCACACTCGGCTGCAAACTGTTCCAGTGCGAGCTGGAGGCCATTACCTGATGAAGCCAACAGAACCACATCATCTGCAAAAAGCAGAGATGAGATTCTGCGTCCACCCAATTGAAAGCCTTCTGTCACTTGGTTGCGCCTAGAAATTCTATCCATAAAAATTATGAACAGAAGAGCAGCCTTGGCAGAGCCCATTACCAAACAAGAACGAGCTTGACATTGCCGGCTATGCGGACCAAACTCTTGCAACGGTTGTATAAGGATTGAATGGCCCGTAGCAATGGGCCAAGGATCTCATACTCCTGGAGCACAGGACACTCCAAGGGACACGGATCCCCCATAACTGAAATAAACCCTCAGGTCCCCCTTCTTAAAAATGGGAACCATCTATCAATCCAGAGGTACCACCCCTGATGTCCACGCAACATTGTAGAGGTGTGTCAACTAGGACAGCCCTACAATATCTAGAGCCTTCAGGAACTCAGGGCATACCTCATCCACCCCAGGGGCTCTACCACTAAGAAGTTGTTTGGTGTGCGTTGAAGATCTCGCAGACTGGGGCCTCTGCTAAGCAATTCCCAGCACACCCTAAGTATACATTTAGGTGCACCAGGCCTGTCCAGCGTCCTTCTCTGCCACCTGATCCAACTCACCATCAGATGTTGATCAGCTGACAGCTCAGCCCCTCTCTTTATCTGAGTGTCCAGAACATATGGCCACAGGAATGGTGATACAATTACAAAATCAATCATCAACCTGTGGCCTAGAGCATCCTGGTGCTACATGCACTTATGGACACTCTTATGTTAGAACATGGTGATTGTTTTGGCCAAACTGTGGTTTGCACAGAAGTCCAACAACAAAACACCGCTCGGGTTCAGCTCCGGGAGGCTGTTCCTCCCAGTCACATCCCTCCAGGTCCCCCTGTTGTTCCCCATGTGTGCACTGAAGTCTCCCAATAGGACAACAGAGTCCCCAATGGATTAGGGTAAGCTCAAACACTGACAAAGTTGAAATATTGGTGTCAAAGTAAAACTGAGTAAAGACTGTCTGCATTGCAATAACATATATCACGGAATTACTGCCAATAGCAGTGATGACTATAAGCACTGTAAAATATCCGCTGCCTCTGAAAAATGTTGCTTCTTTCTGTAACATTACTGAAATGTCTAAGATCTTTTACAAACTAAGTACAGACTGAGTATATTTGCTTATTATTGCATTATTTATTGCTATACTGTTAAATACAATTTATATCCAGAAAGAAAAATGTGTAGATTTTTTTTTCCAAATATGTGCCAGCTGTTATTTTGATCTTATGTGTTTTCTCTCACTGCATTCAGATCGGTATTGT
>NW_024582705.1:0-12876 GCF_018398535.1 Haplochromis burtoni | reverse complement strand
GATGTGACAATAAAAGTGATTTGATTTGATTTGAGTTAAAGTAAATATAGAAAAATATAATATCACCTTGCTGGGAGTCTTGAGAGGGGAAATGGCAATCTTTTTGCCAGGGATACTTTGTAAATTAGTGTTGTGGGGCTCAGAGAGAGTAATGGTCCTCGGGGGCATCACTGGTGAACTCTGGGTCAGAACCCGTCCTATGAACAGACAGTGCACGATTTAATGACAAAGCTAATTACAACATAATTAGAAAACAAACAGCAATAAACTATGTGGTTTGATAATTATTTAAAAACTGAAACAACAAAATAGCCTCAAAAAGTTATTACTTAGACTTACCTGTGATCACAGGAGGCATTGATGTCTGGGCACTTATACCTTTGCTGTTAACAGTTTTTGTGATGATAAACTTGATCGGTGCAGCTGAGGATGCTGGTGTCTTCTTGGCAATCTGAAAAGACAATTAGCCAGAAATGTTTAAACGTATTCATTCAATATCCAAACATTGCCTCTTTCTGCAGATGACGACTACTGGTGTGTCCTAGCTTGGTCAGTTCTGTTGCATTTTCATTTACTGATACTGATGTTGATACCTGAGCTCTAGTTGTACAACTTAATTGATACTGGATTTATGAGGGTGATAACTGAATTTATATTCGTAGGGAAAAAGGTCATCAGTGATATTGTAAGATTACATACTGAGCTGGTCAATGTGCAGTATTAAGACAATTCTTTGTCAGTGCTCTGATATAGCAACTGTGAAATTATGACACTTTTTTTTCCCCAATGTACACACAATGTCAGCACTTCTGCAACATGACTTTATGCAGCCAGACAGGTCAGCTGAGGTATTCATTTCACGGCAACATCGGTGGCTTTTTAAAAAAAAAAAACATATTTAAATCTGAATATCTTACTGGGGGTAAATTATTGCAATCATTCTCCTACATGTAGGATAAAAAGAGGATATACATTTCCTTCTCTTCTGAACTATGATTTTAGACAAAAATATTATTTTTATGCTTGTTAAGATGATCTGACTTCAGTTCTTAAATAAATAGCGCACTAATAATGTTCATCTAAACCCTGAGTGTGAGTGTGCTTGTTTCCCTACAAATTTTTTAATTATTTAAGAGGATAAAAACTCCCAAACACACATGTCCGAGTGTATATGCTTGCTCTACCCCTTATACACAGAGTGAAACAGTCACTCGTAACAATTTTTAATCCAAATATGAGAACTGCTCATTTAAACAACGTCCAGACAGGCGAAGAACAGTTGAATGGGGAGATTTACCAATTTGTTTGTAACCTGTAATGTACTTTATGAGTCAGACAACTCCCACCCCCTGCCAAGAGGTTTTAACCAGATCCTAACAAAAAATACCCTGAAATGACAAATCTAAACACCAAGGAATCTTTACATTCCACATTCAAACTACATGGATGAACCTCTTAATCTTCACCAAAGTGGTTCTCTCTCTATGCTCCTTTTTTTTTTTTTTTTTTAAATCTTCTCTTCCCTTCATCTCCCAACCAGTCAAAGCCCATATTAGGCTTTCCATGAGCCTGGTTCTACCAGCAGGTTCTTTCTATTCAGAAAAAGACTTTCTACTTTACCATTGTCATGTGCTAAGTGATCATCATGTCATCAGGATTCTCTCACTAATGCTGTAGAAGCCTTTAACTTGCAATAGAAAGTCCCTTGAGGTGACTGGAATTGTATAAATAACATTTAATTGAGCTCTGTGCGTTATAGTTCCACACTAGATTCCTAGTGGTTCTAGTGGTTACTGAGACACAGTCCCACTCCATCTTCTCTGAAACACCAAACTGTACTTAGTCAGTACACTGTTGTTAGCTTACATTTACTGGCAGCCTAGATCAAGGTCAAAGCAGATCTTATCTAATAACTTGAAAAACTTTGTACACAGTATGTTCAATTGATATTGAGGCAATCATTTACAGTAGTAATTATGTTTAATTTAACAGTAACATGTGGAACATGACAAGCAATATTTTTGTAAAAATGTATTAATAATACAAAAGGTTATTGTTACCTGGACAGTCTTCAGCTGCTGGGTCTGTAATGTGGTCACCTGGTTGCCCACCACTGGCTTCAGGTCTGACCTCCCACCTATAGTCACCACTTTAAACTGCGGCGCTTGAGACTTGGTGTCTCCGGCAGTCTGTGAAATGCCAGGCTTGCTGCCTGTGTGGGGTAACTGAAGCACTATAGGCTGCCCCGATTTTCCTATAGCTGTAACCAAAAGTTTCTGTCCATCCTGCTTGATGACCTGGGGTGGATTACCTGCAGACTTTGCTGCTTCTGAGGCTTGAGAAGCCACCTTATTGAGAATAATCTGGCGATTTGCAGGAGAGATTGTAAATGGAGTTGTGAGCTTCTGTAATCCACTTGTAGTCACACTAGTTCCAGTAACACTGTCTGTGGTTTTGGTTGTGGTTGTCGAAGTAGCCAAGGCTGGTTTGATGGTAAGAAGAGGAGACGATGTGCTGGAATTTGAGACAGGAGGCGGACTTCTGGGGCTGGCACTAAGCATGGAGTCTGTGGCCGTGGAGGTGGTCATAGCCTTAGTGGGTTCAGTTAAAACGGCATCTGAACAGAGGCTCACGTTCTCTGAAGCCACGGGTGTATCAGTTTCCATTGGGACCGATGCATCATCACTGGGCTCTGAGTGGACTGCAGTGGTGCCAGGTTGAGAGTGAGGAACATCCTCTATATCCTCAGTATCCATGATCTCATCTGGGAGGAGGCTGTTGAGCTCTGGTGACACTACATCCATGCTTGCAAACTCTCAGCTTTCTGTTAATCCTGAAAAACCAATACAATTTAATTGTCATTGCAAAATACATCACAAACACTAGTAAGCCACAACATTAACACCACTGTCAGTTTAACTTATAATACAGGCACACATGTACAAACTCCAGCAGGTCAAATCTGTTTTTCTGGCTATTATATTAGGCAGGAGGGTTTTCTGTTGTATTTGATCACTTTTATATTATTTGAAAGACCTAGAAGCTTACATTTACTGCACTAGATACACCATGAACAGGGAGCGACAGACAAAGATAATACAATTTTAAAATTCTGAGGATATACATTCATCATTTTAGAGAGCTGTTGCATTTAATTGCAGTCAGTGTTTGCAATTCATTTAAAAAATGTATTCCTCTACTCATTTATACAATATACATAACTGGATTATAATACAGACAGACAGCTAAAAGCTGTGCTGAGAATATAGAGCAAGATAGTTCAAGCTAGCGAGCTAGCCATGTAGGTGCAGTAGAAGTGCCAGATTGTCATAACTTTACCTGTAAATGACTTCAGTAATTACGTGAGATGTAATAAATAAGGAGGTGGGAATGAGTAACGTTTGACTTGTGCTGATTTTGACTGAAGCAGACAGCTGATGCTAGGCCGCAACGATCATCTCTGCCGTATCTTTGTCCTGCTGCACTCTACTCAACATTAATCCACCGAAACGCACATATGAACCCTACCCACTCCATACCACATTCACACGCAGAGCTGACTGAGCTGAATCTCTTCACGTCCCCAGGTGAAAGCCATCAAAAGAAAACTGTGCTGAGTTGCACTAGTTTATTTTAAAATTGCCCAGAAGTGGTCCTGACTGGGGCAAAGAGCGAGAAAAAAAAGCGACAAGCTGTTTTGCTGGCTGCGTTACTATTTCAGGCCGGGGTTGGATTTCGAAAGATCCGCCATTTTTACCTCGTCATCAGCTTAGTTAGCTGCCCGGCTAACGCTAAGCTATGCTGAGGGGAAGCGTTTATAAATATTGGTAACAAGCAGAGACACTTACACTGACAGTTCACTGCAAAACAAGCATAACTAAACAGTCAAGATAAGACTTGATGTTAACAGGGTGCTGCTAGCGAGTAAAAAAAAAAAACCCCCACAAATAACAACAACAAAACTCTGCAGAGTCTGACAACGTAAACAATGCTTGCTTTCAATAATTTCTCCTGTCACTTGACATAGGAGGAAATACAACATTTTAATTCCACAATGCAATTATTGCGATTGCTATTAGAGATCGCCTTAACAGCAACAACAGTCTGTGTTTTAGGGCTGGAGTTAGCGTGGCCTAACCAGTTCAAAATGATGTTTTAGTTTAACCTCAAGAAAGTCATATTTTGACTGAGTTATAGTACCAGAAAAGCGTAAATTCCAAGAATGTTACGGGGTCAACAGCTAAAGTAATATGAAACCAACTAACAGCAAATGCAACTGCTGACTTGTGCCTTCTAATATTTTACATACATATAAAAATATCTATGATCCTTTAGACGTTTCGCCAGTATGTCAAAACAACTCGATGTGCAGCTAACTTAGCTTTTACTTTTCATTTGCCGTTGCAGTAAGTAAACTTAGCGGCCGGCTCACATGATATTTACACCATGTTATTAAAGTCCCTGTTTTGTGCACGAGAAACTTTCCTTCAGCGCTGAAAATACTCTGCCAAACCAAATCCTGGGAATATTATGCTGCTTTTTCACCAGAGTCTATCCTTAAATATCGTTATCATCAAAGACAGCAACAGCAGTCTCATCTAGACAGCCCAGCGGGCAGAACAACTGTACTAGCAAACTTGCAGAGCTTGCTAACCCGAGCTAGCTAGCACAACATTATATCTCAACATTGAATACATTCTTTAATGTGAGTCTTTATGGTGAATATGGTGTGTTAAATCCTAGAAAGGGCCATTGCATAGTCATGCTTACCCCAATTTTTTAAGCTAAGCAGCGTTTCCAGATAAAAGGGAGGAAAGGAAAAGACGATTGTTCAAAATACCGCGCCGAGCGCCATTCCTCCCTGACATTTCACAGGCCGGCCACGCCCTCCATGCGATACGAAACACTGACGTAACACTTAAAGCTACAGCACAATTGCATTATCAAAGTTATGACTGTTTCTACAAAACTATTTAATGCATTTTTTTTTCTTCTTCTTTTTTTTTACAAAATATTTTTTTGAAAATAAAAACTATTGTTAGTTAATAAAAAACAAACAACACAGTCAGCCTTGGAGCTCGTGTGCTGAATATTTACCGAAATCTGACAGAGCACTACCCAGTAGTCTCACTAAGTGCCCAGTCTCACGTACCACTGTCAGGTAGTCAGTAAATAATAAGATGGTGGACATGTTTACTTACATGTCCTGTAGTTTCTCTTACTATAAGAGTGGTAAAACACATGAAATGCACTTCAGAAAAACAGACAAGATAGACTTCAACCTGCAGTTTTTACTGCCAAGATGGGAGTAAAATGTCTTCACCAGGGAGAGTACTGCATGATTCCCTCCCAGATTTGAGCTGCTTGCATACTACAGAGTGTCAAGAGATGTTTTCGCCTAAGGTCTTAGGTAGGCCAGCGTAGTCTCTCCAGTACATTCATCATAAGTGACATGAGGTCCAATTGATAGTCATTGAGCTCTTATGGTGCTAACTTTTTCTTGTACAAAAGTCGATACATCAGACATTTCTTTATGTATTTTGCATATACTTATATACTTTTTGACTGATGTTGAATATAGATATTTCGTTTTTAACTGATACCACTTGTATATAACTTGACCTCTGGTGTTGTATCTATTTTATTACTATTACTATTATTCAACATTATTTAGTTAGGCTATACATTTTAGTTATATTTTACTTAAACTTTACACATACTTTTGACTGGTTTGATAAAAATGTCAGCTCAATTCAATTTTATTTACATAGCATTTAAAAAGTCATAAAAAGAAAACCCAGACAGTCAAATTAATCCCTAAGAACAAACACTTGGAAACAGTGGAAAGGAAAAACTCCTTTTTAACAGGAAGAACGTGCCAGAGGGTACAGGGGCAGCCATCTACTACAACTGGTTTGGAGTGTGTTGAAAGAGAAGAGAGCAGAGAGAGAGACAAGGCAAAAGGCATGCTGTGGAAGTCCACCAGAGATTGGCTGTAACTAATGATTATATGTAAAGTGGTGTATAAATGCACAGAAAGTAAGAAAAAGTAAGTGATGAAGAAATGCTATTCATAAAAGTAGAGAGGGTGTCTGTCTCCTGAATGCAATCTGGTAGCTGGTTTCTCAGAAGAGGGGCCTGAAAGCTGAAGGCTCTGCTTTCCATTTTACTTATAAATGCTCTAGGAAACACAAGTAAGCCAGCAACTCGTGCGAGAAATTCTTTGTTAGGGTGATATGGTATTATGAGGTCTTTAAGATAAGATAGGGCCTGATTATTCAAGACCTTGTATGTGAGGTGTAGAATTTAAATGGGATTCTGTATTTTAACAGGGAGCCAGTGAAGGAGAAAAGGCCTTTCTAGTCCCCGTCAGTACTGTTACTGTAGCATTCTGTATCAATTGAAGGCTTTTCGGGGAGCTTTTAGAACAACCTGATAATAATGCTTTACAACAGCCCAGCCTAGATGCATTAAATACAGAATCTAGTTGTTCAGCATGTCTGTGAGACAGGATATTTTATTGCGCAAAAACAAGAAAGCCCTTCATATTTCAGATGATACTAGTGTTAACAATAGATTGACCCTTTTTTAGGTTAATTACAAAATTAGCAGAAAAAAATGCAACCAAATATAGTTATGATTGTTTTCAGGAAAGGGATGGATAGTTTATAATACTCACCAAGTTTTGTTTAAAAACATATATTAATACATAAAATTAAAACAATAAACAAGCAATACAATAGTTCAACATTTAAGCCTGGCCTAAAATAATTATAATCATTCTTTTCCCTCTTCCGCTCCCATCGCTGGCTGCGTCACTTCCTGGCCGAGCTCTGCGCTCTGACTGCAGACGGAAGGCTCTCCCCTGTCTCGGCAGAGGAAACCGGTGTTGACACTTCGACGCAGGCTACAATGGCGACCGAAGTGAGGCAGGAGCTTACACAACTGATGAACTCAAGTGGATCTCATAAAGATCTTGCTGCCAAGTATGTAACGTTAGTTACGGAGAACATCACTCGTTAAAAACCGCAACAGAAACTGCTAGCTAGCAGCTGGTCTGCACAAAGCTAAGCTAATGTTAGCTGCATTAGCCATACATTCAGATAGAAATGCAATCAGTCTGTCAATGTTTGCTTTTAGGTTTTATCCAAAGTGCAAGGAACATAAAAGGAGTGACTACCCACATTAATTGTTGGTAAAATAATTATGAGAACTGTATATTTTATCACCAAAGCTAACTAGCTAACTTGCTGCTCTTTAGCTACATATTTGGTGCAGAGCACAACATAGCTTTAATACAGTTTGAACAAAGTGATACTTGACTAGAAAACTGCCAGGACATCCTTTGCGTACGTTCTTACCATCCTATAAACAACCATTTTATTAGGAACACCTGTGCATTTTATTAAGTACAACTGTACTGTAAAGTCTACTTTTGCAATTTCAGTTTTCGTCAGCATTGTCCAAAAGGTGATAAATCTATTTAAAAATCTTTTAGGTCCTGTTATATACGTGTTTGTATAAGAAGAAATTGTTTACTGTATCCACAGTATATGCTGATGGTTAATTAAAGTGAAAATATTTAAATAGCTGTTTAATAAAGGGAGGTTTAATTCACTCAAGCTTAAATACACTTGTTTTTCACAGAAGTCACAATCAAATGCATCAACTTCTCTTAAGTAAGGGACCACAGACTGATTGCTGTAATTATATGTGAACTGGTGTGTGCATAGTTCTGTTATGTTCACAGCACTTTAGTGACATGTTTGATTACAGATTTATTTATGAAATGATATTTACTGAATGGATTGGGTACTTTTCCCTCAATTTTGGTACTTTTTTTGGTACTCATTTAGATGTGCTTTAACAATAAATAATTGATGAATATAAATATTATTGGCTGCTTCATCAGTGAGTCTCTTATACTGCAAATGACATTTAGTTACGTCATCCTGGAGATTATTTGGGTGTCAGCAGGGTTAGGGGTTAGGGTTAGGGTTAGCCCTTGTTCTGCTCTGTAGCCTTAGTGAGCTCATTGTAGCATCACATGGGCAGCCATTAATATACCTTGCCCAAGTAAAGTTAATCTGTGGGAAAACACTGGGTTTCATCCAATAAGATAAAATGTATTTGTGTTTCATATTTAAGTTTTAATCCTTCGGTTTTCTATGTAAACATTTTAAACTTACCAGCAAAGTTGGAAGGTTTCTGACCGGTGAAATCTTTTGCAGATATCGACAAATTCTGGAAAAGGCCATTCAGTTTACAGATGCTGATCAACTGGAATCCTTGAAGGCCTTTGTAGAAGCAAGTATGGTGTGCCTGTATTCTTCTGTAATATCTGCTTATTCTACGTCCTTGGTTCATTTTTCAGGAGCATGTCTTACTATTATATTTTACATTCTTGCAGTGGTCAATGAAAATGTTAGTCTCGTCATTTCAAGACAGCTGCTCACTGATTTCTGCACACATCTGCCCAACCTGCCTGACGCCACAGCAAAAGCAGTGTATCACTTCACCTTGGAAAAGATCCAGCCGAGGGTCATTTCCTTCGAGGAACAGGTAAATTTGCTCCAGCTCTCTGACGCAGTGTAAATGGAGGTAACCATTCAGGCAGTTAAGCTTGAGTATTGTCACTGCAGCGCTTAACTGAGTAATGTTCCTCCATCACCTTAGGTAGCCTCAATCAGACAGCACTTAGCAACCATTTATGAAAAGGAGGGAGACTGGAGAAATGCTGCCCAAGTTTTAGTTGGCATTCCCCTCGAAACAGGACAGAAGTAAGTAAACCATTGTCACACGCAAGTCTTGATGGTAATTGTGTCTTTAAATCCCTGTTTCTTTTGTTTGTTTTTTAAAATATCCCCTTCAGGCAATATAATGTTGACTATAAGTTGGATACATATCTGAAAATTGCCCGACTTTACTTAGAAGATGATGATCCGGTTCAGGCAGAGGCCTACATCAACAGAGCCTCATTGCTTCAGAATGAGTCCTCTAATGAACAGCTACAGATACACTATAAGGTACATGATCTCTTAGTGATTTCATAGTTACATAGTCTTATCTGTTGTTTCAGTGAAGCTGTGTGGATAAGTGCTTATGCTGCTCTCATTAGGTGTGCTATGCCAGAGTACTAGACTTCAGAAGGAAGTTTATTGAAGCTGCACAAAGATACAACGAGCTGTCTTATAAGTCAATTGTTCATGAAAGTGAACGCCTGGAGGCACTGAAGCATGCTCTGAACTGCACCATATTGGCCTCTGCAGGTATAAGCAGGTGTTACATTTTCAGAAATAATGTAATGAGAACTAATGGAAAACATATAAAGGCATACTACTGATTTGCGGTTTTCACACTCTTAACCAAAAATGGTGCAATTTTTTTTAGGACAGCAACGTTCCCGTATGTTGGCTACTCTCTTTAAGGATGAGCGCTGTCAGCAGCTGGCTGCTTATGGTATCCTGGAGAAGATGTACCTGGACCGCATCATTAGAGGTAACCAACTGCAGGAGTTTGCTGCCATGCTGATGCCTCACCAGAAAGCCACCACAGCAGATGGTAAGCTGAGATACTGGGTTTTACACAGTGAGAGAAATCCTTATTTTCTCCACCCTCATTGAATCAGCTGGTGAACCAGCTGATATTCTTTCTGGTTTTGTGCTCCCTTCATACTGTGAAACATATTTCTAGACACACTCTTAACTGCAGCTATAATGTCAATGCTATAGTTGACTTGGTCATTGCTCATGATAACTGAGGTCAGCACAGGGCTGTAACCATTTATGCTGGTGCTTGAGGGGCACTCTACACTTAGGTGTTGCAACACAACCCCTATACTTTCTTAACTTTGATCTGTTTCAGGCTCCAGCATCCTTGACAGAGCTGTGATTGAACACAACCTCCTATCTGCCAGTAAACTCTACAACAACATCACTTTTGAAGAGCTAGGAGCATTGCTGGAAATCCCCCCTGCAAAGGTTAGATATGAATTGGATTAATGCTAAACTTGTATAAGAGCCACAGTTTTAGTTTTATGCTTCATTGGGAAGTTATAGAACTTATTACTGTTGATAATAAGTTCCTGTTTTCCATAGTGGTACACACAAACTCTAGTTTCTGCTTTGTATCTGTAGGCTGAAAAGATTGCTTCTCAGATGATCACTGAGGGACGCATGAATGGTTTCATTGACCAGATTGATGGCATTGTACATTTTGAAAGTAAGTGATGAAATTGTTTATTTGTATGTTTTACAAATTTTATATAGGTTTATATAGGTATAAGGATTTGACCATGAGATTTTTAGGAACCAAAACATTTGATAAAAGTAATTTAAAGTTTAAATGTATAATTATTTATATATTAACTCATTGTTTATTCATTGTAAATAAAAAATTACAGATTAGCAGGTTTTATAAACAGAAGATATGGATAAAATTGCTGTAAAATTATTCCAGAACAATTTGTGTCAGTCTGTGTGTTTTTTACAAGCTAATCCTTAGCCACAGTAGAGCAGGCTTTCATGTAATACCAATATCTACCTCAGGATGGTATGGTGAGTCAATGTACTGCCCAACATCAGAGGAAGAAGTGGAAGCAATCAGTTTGTTGTTTTTTGTTTTGTTTTTTTTGCTATGTGCCAACTGTCTAACATTGCTTATTGTGGAGAGCTGTGGCCGGAAAAGGTGTTGCTGTGGCAGGAGGATGGTGCACTTAATTAATGTAGCACTAGCTACATTAATCCCTGTGACATTATTTTGCAGCATTTACAGAATAAGAACACTGGTTTAGGTCGCTGCCCCACAGCTCTGTGCAGACACAATGGGTTAGAGAGAAAGAGATTCTAACTCTAGCCAAAATGAACTGAATCACTGTTATCTGTATTCACAAAACAATAAATGACTTGGATATAATAAATTGCGTACATAAGTGGACAGAAATTAGTGTACGTTTTAAGTAAAAGTAAGTAAAACACTTTTAAGTATGTTTCTGGTGAATTAATTACTACTTATTTAAACAGGAGGAATAAAACACAGACTAGTTGGCTAGTCTAAATCTAAGGGCACACAGTGGGAGTGGTTAAAATTGAGCTCACTAACATTAAATACACAGACACATTTTAAGAACAAGGATAATGTGCAGAGGTGTAGCAACCATAGAGACATAAAGTTAAAGAGCCATATCATGAAGCTATGGGAAAGAATTTTTGAAGCAAGGTTAAGGAGTGGGGTGACGATCAGTGAGCAGCAGTATTGCTTCATGTTCAGAAATGGCATTATAGAAGCTTTGACAGTGTTGATTGAGAAGTATAGAGAACGAGTTGCACTGTATTTGTGTGGCTCTAGTGACGGGATTCAAGGGAGGAACAGTGGTATAAGGAACTCAGGAGTGGCAGAGCAGTACATGAGGGTGATGCTAGACATGTGTGGGGACAGCGAGACAGTGGTGAGGTAGTAGGAGTGGGAGTTACAGATGGGTTCAGATAGTGAAGATGGATGAGTTTAAATACCTTGGGTCAATTATTCAGAGCAATGGACAGTGCCGAAGAGAGTGTAGGCTGATGGTTGTGAGAAATGAATATTTACAAGATGGTAGTGAGACACTGTCATGATATGTTGGAATAGCAGTTTAACGGCAGCTGAGAGGAAGAGGTTGGATGAGGTTGGTGGGAGACAGAAGGACTCTGGCCAAAATAACGTCTCTGATGGAGTCTCCCACCCCATGCATGTAAGTGTTGCTGAACTGCAGAGCTCCTTCAGTGGCAGACTGCTGGATCCTAGATGGATGAAGGAGCGTTTCCGCAGGTCCTTCCTCCCTGCAGCTGTCAGACTGTACAATCAAAACTGCTCCCAACAAACATAGAGGTTTACATCAGCGCTGTTATTTGCACTAATCGACTAAACAACTGTTATAACTTGCACATTACTTTTCTCAGTTTATATATAAAAAAAACCTATAATCTTAATAACTGTACAGTACTCTGTTTTTGTAACTATTGTCCATCATGTAAATATTTTTTTCTGTAAAAATTGTGTGTGTTTCTGTTCTGTGTCCTGTTCGGTTTGAATATGTGCTTTTATTCTGCTGCTTTTACAACCAAATTTCCCCTTTTTGGACAATTAAAGGATTATTCTATTCTATGCTAATCTATTATATTCTCTGTAGGGGTTTGTGACAGTGGAACTAACAAAAAGATAGTTGGCCTGTGGCCAAAGGGGAACACGCATTGTGGTTTTCACCATGGTTCACATGCAAATAGTCTTTGTTTTGACAGGAAAATGCACCTTCTAATTTTTTTCTTCTGTCTCTGGCAGCCCGTGAACCCCTTCCTACCTGGGATAAACAGATCCAGTCTTTATGTTTCCAAGTCAACAACCTGCTAGAGAAGATCCGTCAGGCTGCTCCAGAGTGGGCCGCACAGGCTATGGAAACCCAGATGACCCAGTAGTATTCCTAATAGGATCCGTCAGCCCACCCTGAAAGTTTTGTTTGTTCCCAAAACATTAAAAAACACCTGCAGTTTAAGTAGTAAAAGCACTGTGGAGATCCTTCTGGTACCAGCATGACTTGTTTGAGATGTGGCATCCATGTATTTATAGGGCTGTACTGTACATTCAGGTGTAATTTCATGTTGTTTACATGTTAAAATTTTGGATATTATATTCAGGTTGTTGACATGTTATAGGGTCAAAAATAAGATGCGCACAACAAACGCATTCTGTTTTTATCTTGATAATACAGCTATATCTGTCAAGTACTTCTTGATTTATCACTTGGCCCACACTGAATGAATTTCAGCAGAGTATAAACTTGGAGCTGAAAGAAACTGCTCAGGATCATCGTTTGATTCAAGGTTGCTGTCTGCCTCAGTTTTT
>NW_024582704.1:625701-655351 GCF_018398535.1 Haplochromis burtoni | reverse complement strand
TGCGCTAGTACCTCTTGCCACAAGTTCCCAGAATCCTTTGCGGTTTTACCCCTGAATGACGTCACATTTTCAATCTTTATCCTGGTGGGCCGGTCTCTAGTCAAAATGCCCGGGTTTTTTGTCCCAGTCCAGCCTTACTCTCAAGTCGCGTTTCTAAGCTTCGGCCTGGGGCTCGTCCCTTCTTATTTTTATCTCCGCTCATTATTCTTGAGGGGAAAGTCGCTTTTAATGGATTATATTCTTGAATTGCGGATTATTTTAGCTATCAATGCAGGAGCTCCTGTTTATGCTGCTACTCTCGCCACCATGACACCATGAAGTCCCCCCACTTTTAATTCTTAACATTTGTACTATTCTAAAAAATAAATAAATATAGGATTTAGATGATTTCCAAATTGTTGCATTTGTTTTATTTACATTTCATTCAGTTTCCAAATTTATTTGGAATAATTGTAATAACCCAATGAAAAGGTACGGAGCCAAAGAATGCAACAACACAAAGTGCAGTGAACACCTGCATGTTTTATATATTCACCAGACAGTTCATTTGGCTTGACATTTGGTGTTTTTAGTTAGTTTTTACTACAAAGTATTATATGTAAATGTTTCCATGGCTAATTGTCTTTTTTGGAAAGTGTGGACAAACGCCAGGCAGGTTATGAACAAGGTGTGGTAGCAGGGTATAAAGGGCTCACAATTAACCAATTTGTGTGCTGGTTTGCTAGGAGAAGCCACTACTCTTCCATAGAGCGGCCATGTTGAGCTAGTAAATGAAAGCTTTGATAAATAAAAATAATAAAACTTGGGCTGTACTAAATCCTGTCTCTGCCAGCAGTGACTGGAGTCTTGATGCTCACTGACCATTTGACACAGAAGCATGATTAGTTGTTAATGAATAAGACCAAAAACAACATTGCTTCATGGCACAAATCAAATGCAAATATAAAACGTGAAAATTAGAATAAGTGCAAAACTGTTCTAATATGGGGTTGTTGCTGTGGCATATAAAGCATGTTTTGATTGTAATTTATTTAATCAATAGCGTCAAAAACATAAACTAATCTATGGTAGCTTATTAGAGATTGTTAGCTAATTTTAGATTTCATTTTAGATTTTAGATTGGTGGGATCTCGCTAGCTGTGAGCCAAGGAGCTGATGTATTTTATTAATGTAGTTAGTTTCCTATTCCCATTCCTGCTCTGGCTGAATTAAGTTGAACTCAAAACAGTCTGACCATCATTTATTTTTCACGCTTTTCTTTCTTTGAATAAAAGATTTTAAAGTAGTTTTTATTTTCTTACTTTGGTTTGTTCAGTCTCATGACTAGATGTAAACGGCAGACCATGAAACAATAACTAAACATGCACCTTATAAGGAGAACGGGACAATAAACAGAGGGAGAATGAAGACTTAAATACACATCCAGGATAAGGAGGGGATGGAGAAACAGGCGGGAACACAGCTGGGACTAAACACACATAACGAGACAGAGAGGAAGCAAAACTGAATACAGTCAAAGGAGCTTGCAAAGAAAAGCGTCTGGACTTCTTTAAGTTACTTGAAGACGTTTCACCTCTCATCCGAGAAGCTTCTTCAGTTCTAAGGTCAAATGGTGGAGAGTCCTAGATATAAACCTAGTGGGAGTATCCCCCCACAGAGGGACAAAAGGACCCCCTGATGATCCTCTACATCAGGGGATCCTTTCGAGGATGCCAATGTTCACATTTTGGACAGAGAGGACAGATGGTTTGAAAGAGGAGTGAAAGAAGCCATCTATGTCCACTGTGAGCGACCATCTTTGAACAGAGGCGGTGGTTTACGACACCAACTCTCTGCCATCTATAATCCAGTTTTGAGATCCCTTCCCAGACGCCTTAACGCCCACTCACATCCTGGGCCATCTGATCTCAGGAATTCGCATGATAAGGTGGGGCCAGGTTTCACAATGAACTCACCCGAAACTCTGGCTGATTGGGATCCACACCCAGTTTCACACCTTGGCTCAGGCGATTAGAGGATCATCAGGGGGTCCTTTTGTCCCTCTGTGGGCTGTGGGGGGATACTCCCACTAGGTTTATATCTGGGACTCTCCACCATTTGACCTTAGAACTGAAGAAGCTTCTCGGATGAGAGGTGAAACGTCTTCAAGTAACTTAAAGAAGTCCAGACGCTTTTCTTTGCAAGCTCCTTTGACTACGATGACCTGGATGACAGACAAAACTGAATACACTAAACACAGGACAGAAGACTATCAAAATTCAACAGGAAACAAGAGGCACGCACTGAGACACAGACTGACTAAACAGGGAGCAGGGGGTAGCAAGAGGCACGACAGGGAAACAAATTAATAGACATGTGAGCTTGGCACAGTGACTTGGGAGACAAAAACACAGATACAAGATTTACTAAACACAAGAGAAGAGTAGGCAGTGAGGGAGGGAGAACTATAATCACAAAGAACTGAAGGCAAACCGAAACACACTTTAGACGAAATAATAACGAAGAACCGAAAAACTACAACCTAACCAGAAACTAAATGATCAAATAAGAACACAAAAGTGCAAAAAAACAAAACAAAACACTAAATTTAGAATATTATTTCAGATCCAAAGCAATCCAAAACATAAACTCTGGATCACTGACTCAGGGCCATGACAAATAAAACCTCACAAGTGGAGGACTTACTGTCTTCCTACAGCCAAAAAAAAGTGTTCAGTAGTAATCAGTAATAAATAATAAAATTATAAAAATTTGAGTTATAATACCAAATAATGATAATACTGATAAACTGTAATAACAGTGAATAAAAATCTTAATTACATCTCTGTTTTATTTGGAGTCATTGAAACCAGACTGGTGATGACTATACTTTATAGTCTTGTTATATACTTGTTTTACTAATAATACAGTCACTTCAGGCATAACCTTGATTGGCTCATGTACGATAATAACCTATGCCAGGTATAAGCCTATTGTGGGACTATTCGGTGGAACCTGTCGATTTAAGCAACAGCTAAAGCTTGTGTATTTAAAGTTACTGCAAACCTGCCATCTAGTGATTGAACTCAAAAGTGCAACCAATCCGTATTTCACTGATAAAGGAGTGTTTAGTTTCACTAACACCCGCGTATAATTAAAGAAAGTTACAATTAAAGACAGATGATTTTACACAAGTGTTTTTCCCCCTCTTTCTTTATTTTACTTTGCTGTTTGGTCAGGTGGAACCTTTACACCACAGCACGAGTTGTTTCAGGACGGGATTCTGCCACGTACTCCCGGTAAACGCCAATGTTATGTGCGCATTTGTTTTTTTCGCCGACTGGAAACACGTTTATGCTATAAGTTTGTGCTTGACACGCCGGTCTCTTTGATTTAAACTTGAAGGTGTGGAGCCTGTCATCTGGTAAAAATGTCGGAGCAGTTGTTGCAGTGGTGTGTGGAACAGTTACATCACAAGTTTGGATTGGAGGCGGGTGAAGAAATCGTCCAGTAAGAAAATTTTACCTGCCTGTTATTACTGTCTGCCGTCTGGCTAATTGTAGCATCTGCAGATCAGCTAACTAGTAAGCTAAGCTGCGCTATGGTGTACTTATGTATGTATATGACGTGTCGTTGTCGTTTTTGATACAGCTAATTAATTGTGACACTACAGCTGTATGCCAGTGTATTGACTATTTAGTGGCTCACCGTGAACAAGCTGTTTTGGCTAAAAAGTCAGATTAAACCTTTTTCTACATGACAAGTGTCGAGTGGGACTTTGTGTCTTTATGTATTTTTAATGATTTTAACTATTAAAAATCTACACACATGGTTTACGTGGTTTACATGGTTTAGTGTATGTAAGCGAAACAGTGAACATAGTTTTCTGTTGAGAAATCATAACGTTTTTCATTTGGCAGGTAATAAGCAAATGATATGGACACTAAACCAAGCAAAGTTAGAGTCCACCCATCAGATCAACAGCCTGAAAGCTGATAGTTTATCATAAAGACAGAGATTAAGAACTGCATAAACGTGTACCCTAAAATAAGCAACTTTAACCAATAAGCAACTATGAAAAGCTTTTCGTGGACTAATATGGTAAATGGACTGGTATTTATATAGCTACAGTATATATTACTACAAGTTTCGTTCACCCAACCACACACACATTCGTACAAATGCTTTTTTTTATACCTAAGCTCCTGATATATTAGCATACTTCTAAAATTACTGAAAGACACATATTTTAAAAGTAATTGATAATTAAATGACAGTTCGTCGCTATTTCTGGTCTTTTAAAATGTTAGGCAATGAATTTGTATAGAAACGTCAATAAATGAAGTTGTGCTGTTGTATTTCCAAGATATATTCTATCAATCGAGAAGGCTGAAGAGATTGAGGAATATGTGGGAGACCTCCTGCAGGGTACAGATGGGAAAAAGGGGCAGTTCATTAACGAGCTCCTCAGCAGATGGAAGAAGACTCAAAGACAGGCAGCAGATACCACAGGTCTTTTCATTCTCAAAGAATCTGTTTCATCACCAGGTAAGAAACAAATTTCATTCAGATAGACTACATAAAAGGAACTACAGTAAAAAAACACCCCAGTTGCTCTGAAACAACGTTGATGAAGGTAATTTTTAAAAATATTTTAGATGCACAAGATATGACCCGAGATACCCAGAAGAAATCTAAACGAAAAGGACGCAACAAACAGGAGGTGATGACCGTGAGCCAAGCAGAACCTGTGCCAGAAGCTGTAAAAACCCCCATTGATCTGATGAGGGTGAGTACAAATAATGCCACACTTTTGTTGTCTTCTCACCTGCTTTATGGAGATAATTTGTTACCAAATTGACAGAACTTATAAAATACCAGTCAGACGTTTGGACATGCCTACTCATCAGTGTATGATTTTCTTCTTTCTTTTGTTTTATTTTAATTTTTTTAAAAATATTTTTTACATTGTAGAACAATATGGACATCAAACCTGTGAAGTAACTTAATATGGTAGTCAGATGGGATGGTGTGTCAATTCAGTGCATTCACAGCCTTTCACAATATCCATATCTAACAAAGACATAAAACTGCATTCATCAAAGCAACGGACGGATTTCCACTGGTGTAATATCCAGTTCAGTAATGAGCAGACTTCTAAAATTACTTGTAACTCTGTTTCTTGTTGTTTAAAGTAGTGGATTTTGCTTTTGCTATTCAGTCATGAAGGGCTGAGTCACAGACATGCTTTTTAATGTTTAATCATTTTTATCTTTTTATGGCCTGTTGATAGAATCTTGCTTATGGCATCCCAAATCCTGCTTTGAATAATTTAAAGTAAACTTTGTTTTCTCTTCATATATTCAGGTGATATTTCTGCGTTCTGATACAAAAAAGAATAAAAATAATAAAGAATCCTTAAAAAAAAAAAAAAAAGCGGGATCCAAACTTGTAACTGATATCAATATCATGTTTATTTGTACATGTCCTGTGCCATTTTTATTGTTGTGTTCATTTGTTAAACAGATGTCTTCCTTTCTACTTCTCTTCATTCAATTGTTCTTCAGGCCCAGGAAAATAGTAATACATCATCATCAAAGAAGAAAACAAAGTTTGTCAATCTCTACGCTAAAGAGGGTCAGGACAGGCTGGCTGTGTTACTCCCAGGTCGGCATGCTTGTGAATGCCTTGCCCAAAAGCACAAGCTTATTAACAACTGCATCACCTGTGGCCGTATTGTGTGTGAGCAAGAGGGCTCAGGACCCTGTTTCTTCTGTGGCAGCCTGGTACATATCACTTTAAGTCCTTAGATTGCGTTGCTGTTTTGGGGCTTTTTTTGTCATTCTTCTTGTGCTAAAAGTGTTTTCTGATTAAGGTCTGCACAAAAGAAGAACAGGAGATCCTCCAACGAGACTCCAACAAAAGCCAGAAACTAAGAAAGAAGCTCATGGGCGGTGAGGGTCTTAAGTAGTCAGGACTTATGAAAAGAAACTCTTTGAAAAGATCAACTGGTTTGATACTGTGAGTTTGTTTTTATTTTGGTGACAGACTTCGGAGAAAGAGAATATCTCTCACACCAAGAGGCCACGATGAAGGCTGGGCTGGAGAAAGCAATTCAGCACAAAGACAAACTGCTGGAATATGACAGAAATAGGTATCATAAAACACACAGTTAAGAAAAGAGCTTTACAAGAATGGATAGGTTTACTGCTCTGTGTGCAGTGTTTACACTTTAACAGGACATTTTGATTGCTGTTGAAGATAGTGATGAAAGTTGGTAATAACACTTCACTGCCTCCCTTTAACCCCAGTATCAGAAGAACACAGGTTCTGGATGACGAGTCTGATTACTTTGCCACTGAATCCAATCAGTGGTTGTCACCCAATGAGCGAGAGAAACTGAAGAAAAAGGAAGGGGAGCTGAGAGAGCTTCGCCATGCCTCTCGCAAAGACAGGAAGATCACACTTGACTTTGCTGGTAGACAAGTAATTGAAGAGGGAAACAACCTGAATGAGTATTACAACAAGTAAGATAATCTGACAGCACCTGAATCACAACAGCAATTCCAGATTTATGTTATGTGGTTGTGTTAAACAGCCAGACTTTCTGAAATGTTTCCAATAATTTGCAGGTTGGATGAGACCCTCAAGGCAATGAGCAATGAATCGGTGTCCAAATCACCAATGTATTCTGAAAGAAAGGGTGGACGGCAGGGCCTCAGAGATTTGGTGAATCCCAACATAATGCAATCTGCGCCAGAGGTAACTTGATCCATTCTGAACGTGGCATTTCTTCTTTAATCATTCTTCTTTAGTCATTTGTATTATTTTATAAATTCAAATGAAATATCAGTCAAATCCCTTGAGTTTGCTCTGCACTTTAACCCATCACAAAACAGTGAGCATTGAAACAGACTCTACTGATGTTTCTAACGAATGCTTATTTCAGTGGGTTGATGTTGGAGGGAGTGAAAGCCACAAGAAACCAATGGAGAAGGGAAAGAGTGCAATGGAGGACAAGGGAAGAGAAGAAAGACACCGGTTGAGGCTCCAAGACAAAGAGCTGCAGGAGATGTCCGATGGCGGCTGGTGCCTCAGCATGCACCAACCGTGGGCCTCGCTACTGGTAAAGGGCATCAAGAGGTAAGGACTGTGCAGTGTGTGTGTGTGTGTGTGTGTGTGTTGTGTATATATGATAAACTCCTATAGACACTTGGGTTTTGGCAAAGTGTTGTAATATGTGACATTTTATGTGTGTATGCAGGGTAGAAGGACGAACGTGGTACACGTCACACCGTGGGCGACTTTGGATTGCAGCTGCAGCAAAGAAGCCCACCCCTCAAGAAATCGCAGAGGTGGAAGCCATGTATCGCCACATTTATAAAAAAGGTGCAGATGCTGTACAAAGGAATCATATTGTGAATACTAAAAATGTATTTCTGGTTTAAACAGATTTAAATATGGTGCTGCTGAAGATAGAAAAAAAGCTGCTACAAAATATAATGCATGGGTAATGCTTTCCTTGGCTCAGGAAAAAATTATATAGAAATATTTATGTTAAAAATGCCCCCAGTAGCTTTGTGTGGGCCCTTTTAAAGGCTGTTGTAACAACATTAGCGCTAGGTTTCGTAATAGGCCCTTTGGATCTTATTGCCAAGCTTTGGCCTTTCTCTGTGAAAGCTGTGAAAGGACATAGTGTCTTTAGGGCATATTTAATAAACTTTTTCATTGCACACAGTAAAGTATTTCTAGCAGAAAAGTATATTTGTTTAAATTTGCTAACAAGCACAACTTTCTTTTCATGGGCATGATAAAATGCTGTTAATAACATGTCATATTGGTATCATAATTTAGCGCTGATACAAGTAATATTAATGCTAAACTGGGCTCTGTCATGTTGCTGTCATAAAGTGATACTGATTGCTTTTAATTCCACACATTGTTGATTCAGTGATCCTGGTCTTATCTCCACAGGGCCCATGTTTCCTAAAGACTATCCCACTGGCTGCTTGCTGGGCTGCGTTAATGTGACTGACTGTCTATCTCAGCAGCAATTCAGGGAACAGGTTAGTGAAAGATGTACTTTTACAACCAAAAAAAAACCCAACCAAAAAGTGAAACTCTCAGGTTTCACTACTCTTAACGTTTTCCTTATGACCGATTGGTATTATGGGTTCTGTTTGAAGTCAGTCGTGGGTTCACAGAAACATGAAATGTCTGCAACTGGATTAAAGATGACAGCCTTCCTGTCATCATTTGTGCTTAGTTGTGATCTAAAGTAGTTGTACATTTAAAGTATAAATTAATTCACTTGAGAAAATGTCAATAAATTCTGGGTTTGTACATGAAAAAGGCCATATATAGGGTTTATGTATTTGTCCATGTGAGCCTTGGAGACAGTGTTAAAGTGACGCATCAAACACTTAACTTGTATTAAGTTAGAGACAAAGTTTTGTAATAAGTCTTTTCATTCAGAACTCTGTTAAGTAATGACTCAGTTCCAGTTATAGCAAAAACAGTAGTGGTTGTAAAAACATTGAGACTTCTCATTGTGTTTGAAATGCCCAGTGGATAATTTTGAGTAATAAGTATGATCTCAAGCTCTAGTCCTTTCATGTCAGTACTGTTTAATGACTGTGTAGTTGGCTGTTCTGTGTAATTGTGAGTAATTTGGTGCAGTGCCACTTTCTGTCAGCAGAGAGCAGACTCCACCCTTTTCACAACACCTCCCTGCCAGTTTACAGTGTTACACTAGGGGCAGTATCCACCACAGAAACCAAATACAAGCTCTCGTTACACCAAAATACCTCCCACCAGAGTGGTGGTATGTACATTTTACAGTGGTACCAGTCTTTGTGTGTATTTCAGATATGTTCACAGGAGAAAGCGATTCTACTTGAAATGAAATCCTCCCCCCCCTCTTAGTTCACACTGTTAGAGTGACTGTGAACATGTGATGTAGCAAATAATGCTGCTGCTCCATTAGTGCCATGGTCACTGTTGCCTTGTAGGACTAATAAACTGTTTACTTGAGCTTTTGCACCTAAATCAGTTGAATTAATTGCAGTGTTACCAGATATAAGCTGGAAAATGCACCCTATTACAGCATTATGTGGAAACAGAGTGGCTCTCCCCATTTGCTGTGAATGGAACACATTTAAACTTAATTGCATTGCCATCTTCATTTGGCTGTTTTGCCCCCGGCTTTGCAAGACACTGCTTGTCTCAAATCATTCTTTTACAGACTATTAAATGTGTGTATTATATGTTATTATAACACTTCACCAAGGAACGTTGTGTTTTTTCCTTTAAATTTTCATCTTTAGGTACATGCCTTATTTGATTACATTAGTTACTTTTTATTCTGTACTCTTCACCTCTACCTGGCATACTCAATATATATCGTAACACACGGATACACTCGCATCCATGTAGAATAGTCTTGTTGAACTATTTAAGTGGGGGGAATTCGTCAAATTCTACACATTGCATAAACATGCTCTCACCCTGCAAAGCTGCAAAACCTCTTGCACATGTGCATACATGATCTTCTGCCATCTTTAGTGATAAACAAAAGCAGATCACATTTGGAAACTGCACAGTCTTAAAAAAAAGACTCATACACACAGAAAAGGCAATAATCTGCTTGTGGGTTGTTGTATTTCTGCACATCTCTGCATACACACACAGTATCTCCCTGCATAAAGGCAGTTTTTGTTTTTTTTTTTTAATTCTGAGAAGCTGTGTTTTTGGTTGAAAGAAAAAAATAGCCTTAAAAATGTGTCCTGTTTCATGGTTGCATTCTGACTGCTGGGACCTGTAAATCTAAGGGCTTTCCCCTTTTGTACTCTGTCCTCATTCTCTCCTCCACCACTCATTCCACCCAGGGCTGTAAAATCATGTTTGCAGGCAGTGTGGCTGCCCTTTCATCCTGTGAAAGGGTGTGTGTATGTGTGTGTGTATGTGTGACCACTTGCACAGAGCAGCCATAAATAACACCCCCACCTCACACAAGGCCCCTCAGAAAAAAAGAAAGCAAGACACATGTAGAAAAAAAGTGAACCAACTAGAAAAGAATAGAAAAGAATAACAGCACCAAATGCCTAATGATGGTGCTGAACTGTTAGCTTTTGCCTATTGGAGTCGACATTTTGGAAAAAAGGAAAAGCCATTAATGGTTTAGCGTTTGAATCTTGATTCCTTTTGTGTAAGTAGAAGAGGGCATGTTGTGCTAGTGTATAGTAGCACATAGCTGCACTGCTGGGTTGGGAGAGTGGGTGAGGTGTAGGATTTACTGTCCTGTGCTGGCAGCTGTGGGTGGTTAAAAGGGGGGTGGTGAAGGACAGACAGCCATTATTCTTCAGGCTCTTCTAAATCTGTCTCTTCATGATGTATGAAATATTCAGGGAAAGTGGAATGTGGGAAGATCAGGAGAGCATGAGAGAAACACTACTGACTCACAGAAATGGAAAAAAATGTTTTTAACGCTTAAATGTCACTGATCGACGATTCTGTGTCATTGCACTCGTTCCTCTGTTGGGGCGCTATTGCACAACACCAAAACCCGGAAACCCTGCTGACAGACAGTGCAGAAAGACCACCTCAGGCAGAGCAGGATTTCCATCTGCTTGACTTGGACCAATTCTTTCCCTCATTAGAAACTGACTGGTGTATTGATCCGTTCTCCCTGTAATCTCTCACTCCTCCCAGCTTCCCATCCCCCCCTTAGTACTGATAATTGGCCAGCCATTATGATCTGTATTCTGTCTCTCCACTCCTACCCCCCAGTGCTCACTCAGCAATGGGTGGAGATGTATGCCTGACCTGCCTGCTGCAGAGGGGGGTTGGGATAGAGATGGGTATGTTACAGATTGAAAATGGGAATGTTTTTGCTGCAAAAGGCTAAGTGAGATAATTAAGCATCAACAGAGAGGTGCAGCCAATCTGAGCAGCTTTATAGGTGGTAAAAATGTTACAGATTCTTTATGTTGAGTAAAGCTGCTTTAAGTCAGAAGGAATTTCTCTTTTCTTTTTTCCCCTTTTTTTTTTATATACATAAATCAACACATCCACATATGTGTTCTCTATCTCCACGAAAGCTTCTAGCACAGACAAAGGCACATCAGACCCCATGCAGAGCTTGAATCACACATCTACTTACTCCTGCAGTGAAAAAATTGATTGGATCAATCCATACTCTCATTTAAGGTCTGATTTGTTACCCTGTTTCAAAGACCAGATCACCAGCTGCAGAGATACATGTCTTAGTGAATACAAAAAAAAAGGTCTTCATTCATATGATATGACTAAGAGGACAAGAAGTCAAAGTGGGCAATGTGTGTGAGGGAGGTTTGTACATGCATTATCTGAACAAAGAGCCCTACACATTTCCTAATGATAAAATATTAACATAGTAATCTGTAAGTTGCATCATTCTTTTTTTGCACAGTAATCCAGTCTGTGGTATCTCAGATAAGCATATTTGTTTGACCTCAGAACTGTTAACGGCTGGCATGTAACACATTTCCCAGCTCACGTACCTATCAGTTAAATGCATATTCGTGACATGACTCGAAACGAACTGTTAAAGACTCAGTTTTTGTTTTGTTTTTTCTTTTGTCATTTATTCCACTTTAAGAGCAAAGAAATTTACCTTTTATTTCACGAATGATTTATTTATTTTTGTTGTTAGACAAGAACAGGCTTTGATGTGTCACAGCAGGAATAACACAAGTTAAAATAATCAGGATGGCGGCTGAATTTCAGTTAGCTTCACTTTTAGGGTATTGATCTTGAGCATGCTCACTGTCACGCTTTCATTACTAGAATAAAGCAAATATTAATGTTAGAAGTTAACGATACTTTGCCAACATACTGAGTCAAAACTTACATTTGGGTTTTAAAAGGAAATGCAAGCACTGAAGTGAGTGCTAACTCAGGTGAAACTCTTATTTACAGCATAGCAAGTAAATATAAGAAGATTTTATATAAAAAGCAAGAATATAAAATGGTTTTCTTATGGTGTTCATCTGCTGCATGGATAGATATATATGTTATAGTATACCATCAGCATATATGTTTAGTTGACAACAGCGGCATATGCATATATTTATTGTTTGTCAAAGTCAAAGAGCCATTATACCGCAATAATTAACAGTAATAAAAAAAAAAGCACATACAAAATTAAGTAATTCTGGAATAACCCACTCAGCATGACACATATGACACAAAAACAACAAATCTAAAGTCGGAACGTGGTGTGAGCACTTTTTGACTAGCAGGTTCTTCCCAGCATCTTAGTTCTCCGGAGGATTTAGGCTGCCTCAGTGCCTTTGGCTTCTTCATGTAATCCCAGACTGACTCAGTGTTGATGAGATCAGGGCTCTGTGGGAACCATACCATCTGTTGCAGGACTCCTCGGTCTTCTTGTCACTGATAATTCTTTATGGCCCTCGCTGTGGTATGGTTGGGGTATTTGTCCTGCTGCAGACCTGCTGAGTTTAAGACGATCAGGTGTCTCTCTGAATATACTGCAGTACATCTTTTTCCCCCTTTTACTGAACATGGGTTGCTGAGTCAGATGCTTCACAGTTCAGATTTTACTGATCGCAGACTCATACTGCCAAAATAGCTGAGCGTTGTTCTATGTCTGCCTTTCCCGCTACCTTAATCTCATCTAATCTAATCTGCTGTGCATTGGTCAGTTAATAAAACGAGGCTTTAAGTTGTTCTTCACTGTGGCTTCAAGCCTATTTTTGTGGAATTGTGTATGTAATCTTATTCTAGCTCAGTATATATATATTATATATACTGCAGCTTGGTACATCTGTGCACACTAGCACATGTGAGATAACTGAAACCAGGCTTATACCACATCACACAGCTGCAAGGCTACAGCCACTTATCTGTTAAAAGAAGTGCTGGTTCCTGTGGAATTCCATTTGTGTAAGCTCTGCCTCTGACCTCCAGAGTGGAGCTCCTGTGCTTGTTAGGCCTGCTGGAAGCTCAAACTGATGCCTGCGTTTCCTTGTGTGGTAATGTGATATTTATATGCTGAAAGCCTTCCTGCCAGCATGCCACACACGCACATACACTCACACTCACAGGATATATTGGATGCATTCCAAAGGAAGGGAAGTCAGGCAATGCTGGGTTTTTTTTTCATGCCCCTTTTCTCTGTAACATTGTGTGAATCCTTAGCAGTGGTTGCTTCCCTCTCTTCCTCCTCTCCTCCCCCCTGCATTATTCCATCCATATTTTTCCCTCTCTAACAGTATGTTTTACAGGTCAGTGCGGTGAAGTTGTGTGTGGATGCAGAGAATTCAGTTTACGCTCAGTAAACAGACATGCAAGCTCATACTCAATCATGCATCTTTGGGTCTTGCTTTCGCTCCCTGCCTCTTTCTGTACAACCTCAGTCACACACTAACACGCTGACATTCCTCCCCTTCCTCCCTGTTCCTTGCTGGGCAGTTTGCCACGGCAGAGAGGTCAGACATCATGTGATTCTGCAGTGGTGTGTAGAATGCATTCAGCTCTGGGTCCCCAGGCACTGGATGACAACCAACCGAACCTCAGTCACAGGTTTTCCACAGCATGAAAAATACATAGAACCATCTGCCAGACTCGAAATGGCCTGATACACCGTTTAGAATTTCACTGCAGTCCACAGACCACTTAATTAAATGTCACACAGTTTCTACTGTTGGGGAAACTGCCTGTTAATACCCATTTATTATCTCTGCTTCTTCTCTATTTTGTTCTGCTCATTTAATAGGACTTGTTCCTCTCTCAGTATGCTGATCACAGGAACTCGGAACAATGATAAAGCCAATGCGAGGAATATTTCACGCAGCTCCCTTTTGATGGTTTGAAAGACAGCACCGTTGATGAAAATAAGTCAGAATCAAAGAGAGTAACTGAATATCAACTTACTTGAAGTCTTGAATGCAAAACAGGTTCAAATCCTTCTTTTCTCTTTAAAAATGGTGTGATGTGTTTTTGCTCTTTTAAGTCAGAGCTTTTCAACATATTTCTAATCCACAGCAGTCTTTTCCCTTTTTTGAAGAGATAAAATATCAGTGAAGTCCTAGTCGCTTCTAAACTGTAGTCTCCTGGAATATAAATGGTGAGGGTGTACTTAATTACATGGTGTCTAATATTGACTGTAACAGAAAATATGATTGTTATAAAATATACTAAGAAGAAAAATCAGCAAAATGGGAAGAAATGTTTGTTTTCACACTGACAGGATTCATCTCTAGTTTTTAGTCGTTGCGACACATTCCACGCAAATTCCATTAGTAAGCATTTGGCAAATGACAAACTTTTTTAATATTCAATTCAATTCAATTTTATTTATATAGTGCCAAATGACAACAACAGTCGCCTCAAGGCGCTTTATTTTACCTCTGTATAACATCAGAGTGGATTTAAATCAGTCAACGTGTGATTGAAGTGCAGATTTTCAGCTTTGGTTCAAGCATTCAACAAAAATATTATAATAACTGTTTAGGATTTACAGCAACTTTTATACACTGCCCCCCATTTTAATATGCTCAACAGTAGTTGGTCAATTTAACATAACATGAAATAAAAGGATTGTTTTTAATATTTCAATGACAATCCTCTGTGACCAACTTTGTCCTCAGTAACTGAAAAGCAAGCTCTGTTGGGTTGAGATCAGGTCCCTGATTTAGCCATTGAAAAATATCCTAATTTTTGGTTTGGGTCACTATTCGTTTGCTCTGTGAAGCTCTGTTAGATCAGTCTTGAAGCATCTGGCTGAATCTGAGCAGAGAGCATAGCCCTTACACTTCATAATTCATCCTGCTGCTTCTATCACCAGTCGCATCATCGATAAACACTAGTGACTCGGTTCCACTAGCAGTCATATATGCACATGCCCTTACATTGGTTCTGCCATGTTTGACAGATGATGTGTATATTTTTGATCATAAGCTGTTTCTTTCCTTCATATTTTTTCCTCCTGATCGTACTGTCACGGGTTAAGCTTGGTTTCTTCTGTATAAAAACGTTTTTTCTGGCAGTCTAATCTCACCTTCTTGTTCTTGAGTGCAGTTGGTGGTTTGGACCTTGTTGTAAACCCTTGGTATTTCCATTCATCGTGGTGTCTAATGGTTTAACAATGATTGCTTAACAATTTGAGTGTTCTTGACTTCATTAGATGCTTATTTTTCTTAGTTATTAGTTTAGTTGTTTTCAGTGATCTTTCTGACACTTTGAATCAACTCCAGTTTCTCTATTTACATAAGGCGCACCAGATTATAAGGTGCACTGTCGATGAACGGGTCTGTTTTCATACATAAGGCGCATTAAGCGAAACAAAACAGTCAGATAAGTCAAACTTTACTCAACTCATTCTTCTTGCTTCCTCCACTTCCATACCATTGATTCATTAATGTTGAATTCTCTGGCAGCTGCTCTATTCCCATGTTGTTGCAGTATTTTAATAACTAACCTCATATTGTGGATGGATTATCTGAGTTGTTCTCCTGACTGAAGTTTGGTCCGTTTACAGCATCCTGTCATGCGATTGCATTTGTCTCTAACCATGAGGAACCCTCACGTTAACTTTTATAGAGTGGAAAAAAGTTAGCGTTCATCCTCCAGCTTCACTGTGTTTGTTATGCTAACATAGCTGTGTAGCTAGCGATTACGTAGCACATCATTATATACCAGCTAGCCCAACTTCAGTAACCCTACAAAAGTCACTGCTGTTTAGTTTTCTGTCTTCATTTATGTTGGAAGTGATAGCAGAGCTGTACGTTTGAATTTCTTCAGAAATCTCTCAGTCAGAACATGCTACATCATGTTTAGGTGGAAACTAGCGAGCTAACTTCCTGCTAACTTCTAACTCTGTTAAATGTAATAAATTCTGTTTTCATGGATGCCTGGATGTTAAACTTAATTGTTACACCTGGTAAAGCAGCAACACTGATCATTTTATTAAAGATGAAAGAACAGTTTTTAACTCTCAGTGATGCCGCAGTGTTGACTTTGGACGGAGTTTTGGACCCGGGTTACTCCGCGAGGCTCCTGACTACGGTAGCCGTAATGCTCTGACAATCCATCAAGCGGTGCGGCTTCATAGCTTACCAAAGTCGTACTAAAACATTTTTTGACAGATTTTTGAACACTGTGTACCACATAAAATCGGTTCAAGGTCAGGTAGCACAACCAGAATTCATACATAAAGGCGCCCTGGATTATAAGGTGCACCGTCGATTTTTGAGAAAATTTAAGGATTTTAAGCCTTAAAGTCTGAAAAATATGGTAATTTGTATTAGAAGAGTAAGGGAAGAGTCACAAGTTCCAGTGTCACAGGCTGTCAAGTGTCCATTTACCTTTGAGACTCCTTGAGTGTAACAAGGTTCTAGGTCAAATTCAGTCACTTGACAGAAATCTGTTGTTTAAAAGATAAAATAAAATAACTGTTGCTATTTTTGACAAGTTGCATTTGCAAATCACTCATTTTGGCTCTGCAAACAGTTTTGAAATCTCAGCTGGAACAGAAACACCATTTTTGTTTTTACTGTATGAAGCAGTGTTCTGGCTCTCAGTTTGTACTCTCTTTGATAATGGCACCAACTGTGTTAAACAATGTTTGCATAAAACAAGACCTCGGTGGATGTTGATGTTGTGATCTGTTATTACCATTGCCGCAGGCAAACTTTACCCCCCATAATAAGCTTTAATGAAGCATAGAATCAATATGTTTGACATTTATCTCCCAACTCCACATCTGGTGTTTGTTGTTGATGCCCCAAAATCGCTCCTCATGAGGCCCGTGTCTGTGCCAATTTTCTGTTTTGGAATGGGAAAATGAATGAAGGTTGTGTGTTGTAGTCAGTAAGTACTTGTGCAAAGTCAGTGGGCGACCATGTTTCCCTGCTACGATATTATCAGGAATCGGAAGAGCTCTCAGTTTAATCATTATTCTTTATGCCTGTTCACATCCAAATGTGAGAACAGGCATTACTTCTCTCATTATGTCTAGCTGAGTTTGAGTGTTTTTGCCAACATTCCCCAGGCATGTCTATGCAATTCCTTCATGTCACACATGCCTGTGTGTGTGTTCACTTGAGAAAAGATCTTTATCCAGCCCAGCCCAACCCAGCGTCAGTATTAACACAAGTATCTCTTTTCAAGAGAGAACCAGAGAGACAGAGAGCGTGAGACTCTCTGCTGCTGCAGGGTCACTGATTACAAACTCAATTGTACTCCACTGGGCAATACGTCTGTTCGGCAACTTCCTGGTAGTGACAAGAGATAAATGGAAAGTAGGGGTGGGCATTTGTTTATTGTAAATAACAAATCAGTACTTACCCAGAGTTAATTTACAATGGCTTTCTCTGTCTGTTAAAACTGTCTCTTAAGTGTGGATATGATATTCATCACATGAAGTAGGGATGATCTCATTTCAGTCGATCCAACCTCTGCCGTTTGCCATTTGGCTTCTCAGTTCAGCCATCCTTACAAAGCGCAGTCACAGTACAGATAACATCTTTGCCACATGCCTGTTACACAGCGGGCTATTTTCAGACTTGGACTCGCTCCCATCTTGATGGAAATTGATTCTGTATCGGTCTGTACTGTTATGTTGGGTAACCACATCTAGGTTTTCTCCATGTGTCATCCGGAGTATTCGTCAGAATGCCTGTGACAGCTCATCTTTGGTGTATTTGTCTTTGGTGTGTTAATCTCACTCAATCAACATTTTAATTCCAAAACACAGGAACTGTGCTTTTGATATGAGGTGCTGTCGGTTTAAATGGCAGGAGGAGCGGGGTGATTATTTCCAATGAGGCTCTAGTGATATGTGCTGTGGGAGGCAGGGAGTTGATTGCCTGCCCCATACACACCACTAGGTACTCGTGTGTGATCAAGTAGAATTTACGTCAAACGTGACACGCCTTCGTGCTCAACTCATCGGCTTTCGGTTTTAAAGCCGACAACATAAAAGTACAGAATTTTCCTCATAATTTAGCCTTAGTAGCCACAGACACTATCTTATTTGAGAAGGTTTTTTAATAGAAAAAAAAGGCAGTTCACTTGTTAATAAAGCTATTATGCAGATAAAA
Organism: Haplochromis burtoni; assembly: GCF_018398535.1. Taxonomy (NCBI): domain Eukaryota; kingdom Metazoa; phylum Chordata; class Actinopteri; order Cichliformes; family Cichlidae; genus Haplochromis; species Haplochromis burtoni. The sequence goes on along the minus strand of NW_024582704.1, from coordinate 637,268 downwards.
TGTGCATGGAGATTTCAGTTTTCCAGTGAAGCTTTCAAACTCAGTTAAAGATCGGTTGGTTTCACTTAAAGTGGCCTGGGTGCTATTGCAGTTGCTGTTGCAGAGGCCCAGGTTGTGCTTAACTGGACTCCTCTGTTAGTATTATTTTTTTGTGTAAACAAGTTACTATAGCTAGTCATTGCATTAGGGGTGTAGGAAGATGAAGATGAAAGCATTGATAAAAAGTGTGAGTTTACTGATTCATGCAGTTTCTAATGGAGACATGAAAACAGGGGGAAAAAAAGTAGGCCCAGTGTCATGTTGTTTTATGTTTTTCTTGGTGAAAGAACTGAACAAATAAGATGTGTAGTAGATAGATTTTTCTTAATATTTAAAAAAAGAACAATCAAATTTCCCACGTGTGGGACCAATAAAGGTTGTCTTATCTTATATATCTAATTAAATGGTCTAACATAAGAAATGCAATCGTATGTTTATAGCTGACCAGATTTTACCTGACAGCATATTCAAATATCTCTCTGCTTATCATCCTTATTCATAATAAAACATAGTGAGTTTGAACACTTCATTCAAATCTTGTTTTATGTCTTAGTCACCAAGTGATTAATGAGTCATAGAAGTATGTTTGTGCTCGACAGTGTTACTGTTGGAATTATAGAGTGTAGCGAGCAATGGCAGTCAGACGTTTGTTTCTTTAAATCTAGTAACGCAAAACATAAATCTGTTTATGGCCAGTCCAGAGGTCTACTTTGTGAGAAAATAACTATTTTCTGACTCATGTACATTTAAAGAATGGTAAGTTACATGTAAACTGTTTCCTTGACTGGAGAGGTTTTATCACATTAAGCTTGTTTTAGAATTTGGCCAAAGGCCTTCATAGATTGATCTCCTGTTTCTGTGTTTTAGCTTACATCAAGAAATAAATGTATTCTGCAGTACAATGGAAATCCAATATTCAGGAATTTGCAGTGTTACTCCACCGCCAGCCGGGACTGTTTCATTCTGCTGCCTTTTCCTATATTTAGTGATGCTTGTTGGCGCACCCACTCCACAAGCCCTTCTGCCATTGCTCAAGAAGCAAATATGACACGATTTGCTGTTGTTGGCCAACTGTGTGAAGTATTGATTTACATGTCAGATCATCCTTGGAATGTAACCGTTTTTGTGGTCATTGATGCAAGAATATGACGCAACATAATTATATTTTAATAGTGATGTTTTAAACAACACATGGTCTGTGCGGAGGCATGTTATCACCATGAGGACAGAATCTTTTCTTCCATTTGAAAGATGACCTTTTTTCTAAGAGCTGTTTTGTCAAACTGTTTGAGTCTAGATGTAATAATATTGGAATTTCCTAAAAGCTAAAAGGTTTGTGTCTGCTGTTCAAATAAAGATGCAGTTTTAATATTTAACAGAAAATTGGATAATGCACAAGACAGAAAGTTATCGTCCGGATTTGTACTCAAATGTTTACTGTGTCTGGGAAAACTTAGTTTTATCTAATATGTTTGAAGTTTAATCCATCATACATAAGTGATATAAGAAGCTGGCATTTACATAGAACATTGTGTGGTCGCAAAGCTAAGTACTGACAAGGTCCTGTTGAGACTACAGAGAAAAGTTATGGCTCTTTGTTGATTTTCTGTTGTTTTTTCATACATTATCTCTGCCAGCAAAAATTGGTATCAGTTAGGCTATATCAAGAGCAGGGCTGGGAAGTAACCAAGTACAAATACTTTGTTTCTGTACTTAAATGGAGATTTCAGGTGTCTGTACTTTACTTTTGTATTTATTTTTCTGACAGCGTTTTTCTTTTGCTGTGTGCATTTTCACATAAATATCTTTTTGTTCCTTACATTTTCAAAACAGGCTAATTACGTTTGGCTTAAGACATTTGAGGGGAGTTGTTGTTTCACATCACTGCACGCTTTTAAACATCAAACCGATTTGAGCCTGAACAATAACACAGGAAAGGCAATCCTAACGGTGTATCAATCAATCGCATGCAAAGAGATGAAAGAGGCAAAACTTTGTAAGTTAATAATTTATATCGCCATAGTTACAGGTTAAAGTGGGCTGATGTTTTGTTTTGTTTTGTGTAGATGTCCATAAGCCATGGTACCGGTACTTCAGCATCTAGCTAGCCCTATGGAAAAGGAGTGAGAATAAAAGGAGTAAAGTTCTTAAAGTTTAAGTGACAGGTAATTTCAAATGTAACATTTCTATCAGCTCAACAAATATTAGCAAACGTACAAACTTTTTCTGTGCAGTCTGTCGCACACTGTGTCTGTTGATTTCTCTCTAAGATGTAAGAAAGACAGGACACGAGAGACGGGGAATAGAAAAGAGCTTATATTTAAAGATATTCAATTCAGTTCAGTTTTATTTATATAGCGCCAAATCACAACAACAGTTGCCTCAAGGCAATAATACATACAGAGAAAAACCCAAGAATCATATGACCCCCTATGAGCAAGCACTTTGGCGACAGTGGGAAGGAAAAACTCCCTTTTAACAGGAAGGAAGCTCCGACAGAACCAGGCTCAGGGAGACTCAGCCATCTGCTGCGACCGGATATGGATTGCTCAGTGGCATTTGATAAACTGGGAATTTAAAGATTCATGTAAAGTCCTGGGTTTGTTTTCAACCAGATCTTGGCTTTGTATATGATGTGAAGTTATGATTTTTCATATTGTGAAACATCCTGCAAAACAAATTAATGTATACGTAAATACTTTGTGCTATTTAAATTGGATTTTTCTCAACACAAAACCCCTTGAAGCAGTAGTTGTTGTGATTTGGTGCTACATAAATATAATTGAATTGGATTGAAATGGAGATTGCATGAAAATACTCTGCAGTGTAGTGCAGGATAAACAGGTTAGCTTGTTGTACTCTGATGGATTTAAAGTGAGAACAGCGTGTTGGTCTCGTTCAGAGTGTCTGATGTTCCATGGCCAGAGTTAGGTTACATAAAGTGTAGCAGAGATGAATTTCCATTTTAGCTAAAGAGGCTGAGAGTCAGTGACTGAATTCTAACTTCACACCAACTGTATACTGTCGAGTATAAAACCAGTAAACAGTATACTGGATGGATGGAAATCGACCAAGACAACTCACGAAACATCTGTTTACATGTGGTTGAATTTAGATGCATAAATCCACAAAGAGCAACAGCAGATCACATGAAAAAAGAACACTTGAATTGCCATCAGGATATAGTTTCAAGAAGGTCTGTAGGTGATAACTGTCCCTGTATTATTGTCAGCTGCTTATGTGCAATGCAGAAAAATGTATAGCAATTGCCTAATCTTTTTTTTTTTCTATTAAAGCGAAAGATAATTCAATAATGCAAAGAAACCTAAAGTATTAATTCCATCTCTTAGCTGTATTTAACCACTCAAAAAATTTGGATTACTTGGAAAAGGCTGTAAAGATATAAATTGAAAAGGGGCTCCTATTCAGCACCCTTGTACCCTCCGTTAGAACATATCAGTCGGATCACCTTATCTATTGTACGGTATAGTACTAACCCATGGGCTTGGAGAAACCTAAAACATGCCTTTGATAAGAATCGAGGGTTCTTTTTGTGCTCCTTTCTCAAACCATGCTTACTGCCAGCTTTGAAGGAAGGAGGGAAGAGACAGTTGTTTCCCACAGAGGCTGAGTGAACACAGATGGCAGGGCTGCACCCCGACGTCAGAATATCAAAGCAAATATTCACCTCAAGAGACAGACGTGTTCATAAACTCCCCAGTTCTTCTCAATTTCCACATTATGAAATCAAATGCCCACTGTGAAGTGGTTTGTTACCTTACTTAAAATACAAGCATTTTTGCTGACAGCACCTGTGTAAAGGAGAGGTGGATTTGTGGCACCGATAAAAGGAGATTGTGGTGGAAAATAAGAAGTTTTAATGCCTTAGATTCCCTGGAATTTTTCTTTGAAGTCGAGGGTTGAAGGCAGACATAGTAATTGTCTCCAGGGGTTCGTGTGTGTGTGTGCGTGCGTGCATGTGTGTTTTAAAGGAAACCACCAAGTAGAAGCGCTTGCCATGAGGTTGTCTGATAATTATAACATCCACTTTTTCCATGTTTGGTACTTGCAGCTTCTGAACTGCACTGTTAAATGCATTGTTTTGTATCTCCACTATATTTTTCACTGCACATTTGAAATAACTCTATTTTTCAGTATTGCCAGAGTCCAGCAGACATCAAACAGAAGCTTGACTATGAGTAAAAGAGAGGACCCTTTTTCTTGGAAAGTTCCAGCAGTTTGTATTTTTGAGTCTAAAAGGCTTTGACTGTTGTGAGACAGTCTTGTTTTCCTCTTGCCCAAAGGCCTCCGCAGGAGGTGAAGTCATAAACATGGCTGGGAAAGTGGAACTGGGCTAAGTGAGGAAGTCTGTGTGAATCTCACTGCAAAAACACATGACTTCACTACACCTGTCAGCACTGGAACTGGCTGAAAAGCCTAATGTGCAGCTTGCCCTTTACCAACATTTTTATTTGCAGAGCTGAAGTGTTTGCTTATGAGTCACAAAGGTAGAAAATTGATAAATACCTTTTGCTCCTTAGTCCTTATGTCAAGTCAAGTCAAGTTTATTTATAGAGCACATTTAAAAACAACCAAGGCTGACCAAAGTGCTGTACAGTAAATACAGATAAAAATACAATAGAACACAATTTCGTAGTAACACCTCGCTGATAAAAATAAAATAAAAATAAATAAAACAAATAAATTAATCCTTTCTAAAAGCCAATGAAAAGAGGTGAGTTTTAAGAGCGGTTTTAAAAGTTTCTAGGCTTTTGGAGAGTCTGACGTGAGGAGAAATTTCAATACTGTGAAATTTCAGTACTGGGCTGGTGACACCTTGAAGTTATTTGCATGAAAATAAAAAAATGAGTTACTGACTGGCTGAGTTGATTCTTGAGTCAAAACCACAAAACCACACAATTAATATAGTAAAACCGTGCATAGACTTTTGGGTAGAATTGAGATATAGCCCATTTTGCCGCTGCATCTTACTTCCCCAGTCATGGGCTAAATGCAGTTTAATTCACTCTCAGAGTGCTGGAGTTAGGCTTTGTCGGGGTTTACGATGCATTTTCTGTCCAGTGATGACAAAAATATGTTGGCTGCCCCAGGTTTAATGGAATTTCACATTAACGCTGATGGTTTGATTAGAATTGAAAATGAATTTTAACTTAATTTATGGCAAAGTGCAAACTTATGTCTGACCCTGCATATCTCGTGAAACCGGAAGTATTTTTTTAGGGAATTTTTTTTTTTTTAGTTGAACACTGACTGACACGGGGGCAGTAATTGGAAAATCGTGGCCTTGGTGCCGAGCTTCTAATAATGAGACATGTCTCTTGCGTTGAGGATATTAATAATGTAAAAAAATTCAGGAGCCAGTGTTGGACACTCCTGGATAATTAATGTTCACTCTCTAACTTGACACCAGTTGATTCTGTAGGTGAAGGAGTATGCTAAATTTTTAATCATCACCATGCAACTCTGTGCCTAAGCTCCACTGAAAGAGACTAAATGAGCTGCAGTAGCTGGTATCGGTTTGGGTTATGAGCAAGTACGATCTTAATCCTGTGTTTTGCACAAGCTGAGGGCTTCTCGTTTTAGTCTTGACAAAGGTTTGAGAATTATTGTTCTGTAAGCAAAGGTAAAAGCATTGATCGTTATAAGGTGTCAGTTCATAGATTAACTTGCAAGCTGTTCAGTTGATCACATTATTTCCTCTTAAAACAACTCTTACATGGTTTTAACATAGCTGAAAGGATTTGCTGCTGGTACAAGTAAAGTAGTTGAAACCTGGGTATATTTGTCATTGGTAAAAAAGTTTTAAAAAAAAATTTATTAATTAATTAATGACAGTTATACGTTTATCAAAATAGTTGCTGACAGCCAACTGGGATTTATTGGAAAAAATGGTGGCTGAGAGTCCAAAAGACAACTGAAATGTATGATGTCTGCAAAGAGGCCACAGGCTACACTTACATGTGCTGTGCAATTTGGCCGCTAGCCAAACTCTGGTAGAGCTGTTTACATGTACCCTTGATACCGTGCAGCTGAGTGACTTTGTTACCATGAATAAACCAGTTAACACAATATTCCTATCCACCTGAGCTGTTTAGCCCACAAATGGCTGACCTGCATTCTAATGTCTATTGATGTAGCTACTAAATACAAAAAGTCAGCTTTTTAATGCAATAACATCTGTTATTACATTTGATGCATTTGATACGTTTGCATAAGTGAATATCAGAACTGATGTACAGGAAGGAAGAGCTGTAAATACAAAATGCTTGGTGTGTGAACTGTAGTTCTCATTGTGAAGGCTGCATTGATACATTTTTATATTTATAAGGAACATTTAAGACATGTGCACTTATTGCTGTTTTTCACTTTCAAACAGAAAAGCTGTTTCATTCATTCCAGTCAACACCTCTTTGTTGCTCTTTCATCATTTTAAGTTTCTCTTAATGAAACTCAACACTTCCTGCAGATGTTTGACAGTAAATGTGATGTGAAAATATTTTTTTCTCCTCAACTGCTGGAAGGCTTTTAATGTCAAACAGATGAAGGCGCGACTTTGAATTAACAGCAAACGACATATGGTGGCAAATCAGAAAACATGGAGGATCCCTGCTAAACTACCGGAGTCGTTTTTTGTAAATATTAAAATCGTCTCAGTCTTTGACGGCAGCAGCAGCTAAACAGCCGCACCTCATTGCTGGTGCTTTACTTCAACAGTGATGTAGATCTTTGCTGAAACTGCTGTTGGGTGACTTTTTAGTTTGATGTTCTAGCATTTTTTGTGAAGCGCTTTGTGATATTTATCTTGGAAGGTTCTGTGGAAATAAAATTTTACTAGACTGACATTTTCTGAAGTTGCCCTTTGTCACAGGAGATGGTTCATGTCCGCTACATTCTCACTGGTAGAAATTCGCATTCTACTTTGGTTAAGGATGCTGCCTAAATAGTGTGCAGGAGGCAGGACGCATAACTTGTTCACTGTGAAATGATAAAACCATTACATCTTTACTGTGGAGGTGGTGGGTAAGGAACAACAAATGCCCAATGTCCATCCACCTCCTATAAAAAAAGTAATATCTAGAGAACTTCAGGGCTGAAATGCCCTGAAAAGGGGTCTTTTCATGTTTAACGTAGTTGGGTGCGCTTGTGAAAAGAAAGACTTAACCTCGATATAACTGGGGTTTAACTTAAACTTTAATGTTGCATAAACTATCACATCAACTTCAACTTGTCGGCCCTGCGAACAACCGCTGCACCTGGCTCAAACAGTCTCTCCTCCACAGATTCCTCATTTATAAAGTGATCTATGAACCCTAACATTATGGCTAATAGGTGTAGTCTCCCATATCAATGCAGCTTGCCAATATTGAAGAACCATTTACTACCTAAGAGGCAAAGAGTGAAAGCATGTTCTTGGTTTTTAACATTAAATTTATTGTTGTAGACAGGGGCAGTACAAAAGTGACCTCCCGCAGACTGCTTTTAAGCTTACATGTACTTGGTTTCCATTTGATTAATTGGTTCTGTCACACACAAGCGCTAAAACTTTACCTTTAAACACCTATTTTTTAAATACAGCTCCCTGGACAGTGTTAAATCTGGTATAGATGTTTATACGTGTGTCTAATTCATGTAACGTTTCATATCCAATCTAGAATTCACTATCGAATTAAACATGTTCTGTTGACTTGTGAACTAATAAATAGAAGAAAATATCAAGGGCCATTTTCTGCTGAGCTGATTATTCAAACACAGAAGAGAAAAGCGATGTGTGAACATCTTTAGGGCTTCATACCTTCGATGACAATCTTGCCAACACAAATAAGGCTGCATGCCAACTTTGCGGGGAGAAAAAAAACAGGTTACCTTACTATGACAACAAAAGTCTATGCTCATGAGTTTGCCACCCAGTTTATAGGCAGTGGAGCGGAAGTTAGTGCATTTCTGCATAGAGAAATGGAGCATTGCCAGCTTTTCAGTCTTATCTGAGCACCTATTGTTCACCACACTAGTCCTCAGTTGTTAGAAGCTTGTAAAGAAAAATTCCATTCATCGCTGATAAATCAGATTTACAGGCACTGCTATGCAGCTCATCAGTTACAGATTTTAGGATAGAGACAGAAGTAGAGTCACATTGTAAAAGTCCAAGTAGCACCAATCTCAGTGATTGCTTATTGATAGATCCTTTAAAATTATTTTGAATTTATCACATTTATGTGTTTTTTTTTTCTTCATTAATTAATTTTTTGAAACAGAAATGTAACAAGACGGCATGAAAACAAATTGGCACCGCTCATGATGTCATTCAGTTAAAGCAGGAAAATGTACAATTGTGTGTCTGTGTTTGTGCAGTCATGTCTGTGCATTTTGTTGTCTTTGAATGTCTGTGCTGCCTGCATGTGCTCTGTTCCTGTGTTGTTCGGCGATGGAAAAACAAATAACACACTTAGTGCGTGTAAAAGGCTGAAAAGCAGTTTGAGTACAAGTTTCCTCGGGGCAGCTGCATTTGTTGGCGGGTTAATGAATGCCAGAAACATGCTTGTGTTGTTTGGGGAACACAATAGATTAAAGAACGATTGGCAAAGGATTGCTGTTGCATACAGTTCCCAACAACACCCTTTCACCTCCCACATGTAGCCCATAGCTCAGAGACAACCCATCTGTTTCTGCATTCCCAGGGTGAAACCAGCCTTGACAGAACTGGCTAAGCAGTATTTCAAAAGTGTCCTCTCAGGGAAGACGCAGTTGGTTTTGTGTAGTTCCCTATCTATCAGAGTCTCCGCCTCTGTATTCTTATTATCTGTCTTTCTTCCCAAATCGTATTCCTCATTTTTACTCTCTGGTCCCCCCCCCCCTTCCCATTCCCCTTATTCCACCCTCCTCATTTTTAAAAGCCACATGCTCCCAGCCCGTCTGGCTCAGTTGCACCCTGCCAATGAAGGGCTTTTTATTGGGCTGAGATTGAGTGCAGCCAAGCAGGGCCTGGCTAGGGCTGAGGCAGGGGCCAGCCTCACAGTCCCCCAACCCCTCCCCCTTTCACTGCACAGCCCACTCCACATGCCTGTTCTGGTCTGGCCCTGTCGCCCAGAAGGAGATTACTTGTCTCTGCTGCCCTTAATTGCCGACAGCAGCTGAAAAGAGCCAGAGAGAGGGAGAGAGACATTGTAGAAAGAGGAGAGGGAACAGTGTTGGCTTGTTGAGCTGTTACTTGACAAGCTTGGGCTTAAAGGTTTGTGTTCCTGCTGTCAAATCCTGACTCTGTTTTAGCTGTTTTTATTAAGATGGATGTTGTTTACTTAAATACCGATGCTAGCTCATGGTATTTGGACTGTATTTTGAATAAATAGTACAGTATATCGAACGCAGATGACTTGTTGAGGAAGAAAAGCTGATAAAGTACGCATGTGAAATATAAAACTCATAAACCTCAGTCCATGTTACATTAATATAAAGATGTGTGGTAAGAGCAGTGGGGTCACTGTGTCCTCTCACTGCCCTCTAAGCCAGTGTTATTCTTTTATGGCCAAAGGCTTCCTTCCAGCAGACCCTTTTTACTTTTTCCAATGAACTTGTGAATTTCATATTATTGCACTTGGTTATTGTTGAATCCCCTCCGGCTTGATCCCAGCAAATTAAATAGTGGGCAGTTTATTGAACTGGCAGTCTCTGAAGAGGCTGTGATGCTTTATGAATTTTTCACCTCTTCATTTTGCTGTTTAGTATGTTATATCAGCCTTCATTCAGCTGTGCTCCTGTTAAATATTTTGAGTCCATATTTGCAGCATGTTGCCTGCTTAACTCCCACACATCCCACTTCAGCATGTACTTCCAAAGCATTGCAGTATGTCTAGCTTGCAAATACAAAGATGTTTCAGTTTGTTGGAGCCCTGTTTTTTATCCCCTGGCACAAACAAATGATTAAACAACCTCTGTGATGTTTAAATACCCTTTTTTTTTTGTACACCGCTGTGCATGAAAACAGTACGCCAACATATAACAGACCTTACATTGTCAGCTCCTTGCTACAAAAATGGAGTCCATTCCGATTGAGCCCACATGTGAAAGATCAGAAAAATAGTGTGTGTGTGTGTGTGTGTGTGTGTGTGTGTAAAAGTGTGTGTGTGTGTGTGCGTGTGTGTGTGCGTAAAAGCCATCTTTTACCTAATTCAAAAAAAGCATATTTCTAATAGTAGAAAACTGTCTCAATGGAGAGCAATCCCCTGTTTCCATTATATTTGTCAAAAAGCAACTCTGGAATCATCTGTTTAAGCAGTTAAATGTAAAACTGCCATCAGGAAACATCTGAGGGAGAGAGTGTGGTTGCTGGCTGTTGCTAATTAAGAAAAAAGTGTATGATGCTGTACTGAAAGTGTCCTTGTGATTATTTTGGTTGCTAACAGGTTGCCATGGATTGCCCGTAGCGTGGAAAATGCAGACTTGTCTACAACCAGTAACCTGATAATCGCAGAGAACTATAGAAACAGTGAACATGCAACTTTTATTTTGAAGGTGAAATTTCTCACTCTCTGGCTTGGTTCCAGAGGCGGAGCCAGACATTTGAAACACCCGGGGCTTAGCCCTAAAGGGTAGTATGCATGTGGGATTTTTTTGTTTGAGTTGTTTTGAGTTTTGTTCAAAAAAGAATGACTTCAAATAGGGAAAAATATAAATCACATGTGCAGGACACCTTAAACTAGTTTTTTAATTAAGCAGCAAGGCAGAACAAAGTCGGGGCTGTATCAAGACACGAGGACTAAACCCCAATTCAACCAGACCAAGAACTGATCCAGAATTAAAACAGGACTACAACAGTTCAAAATCAGGACTACTGAGGACTTAACCAAAGCTACGTCCACACGTACACGGGTATTTTTGAAAACGGAGATTTTCAGTTTTCGTTTTAAAAAATAATCCTGTCCACACGTAAAGGCAGAAATGAAGGGAAACGCTGCTATGAAAATGCCAAAGCAACAGGTGGCGATATATTCCTAACCGTGTAGAAATGTTGGCCAATCAGAAGTCTAGAAGCCTCGGTCGGAAATAGTAAACAAAGATGGGGCATAGAAGCAGAACCGAGTCGTATGTGTGGAGGGACAGTAACTGTGTGTGTATATGTAAGCATTTAAACACTGCAGAGAGTAAAATTAATAGTAACAGTATTGTAGAAATTCATTTCACCGAAACAATAACATGGTGCACAGTGTGACGTCAAAAAAGGCGCACACCTTTGACGCTGCATTTTCTGCGTTTTCTGCGTTTTTCTCGTCCACACGTAAATGCAAAAACTGAGTTTTCAAAAATCTCCACCCTGGCTGGAGTTTTTAAAAATCTTCGTTTTCAGTGACCGAAAACGCTGTTTACGTGTGGACGGAAGGTGCAAACGCATAGAAAAATCTGCGTTTTCAAAAATACCCGTGTACGTGTGGACGTAGCCAAAGACAGAACCAGAATCACAACTAGATGATAGTAGCACTAAAAATCATCATAGACCTGCACTACACTTATTTTTT